>NC_091987.1:9065461-9365461 GCF_044704955.1 Pristiophorus japonicus
CCCCCGCAATATTGACTATCTCCCCCCTCCAATATTGACTATACCCCCGTTAATATTGACTATCCCCCCCTCAATATTGATTATCCCCCCCAATATTGACTATCCCCCCCAATATTGAATATCCCCCCCCAATATTGACTACCTCCACCCTCAATATTGAATATCCCCCCCCCAATATTGACTCTCTCCCCCCACTATTGACTATCCCCCAATATTGATTATCCCCCCAATATTGACGATGTCTCCCCCTCAATATTGACTATCCCCCCACAATATTGACCATCCAACCCCCAATATTGACTATCCCCCCCAATATTGACTATTCCCCCCTCAATATTGACTATCCCCCCCAGTATTGACTATCCACCCCCAATATTGACTATCCCCCCCAATATTGACTAACCCCACCCCCTCAATATTGACAATCTCCCCCCCCAATATTGACTATAACCCCGTTAATATTGACTATCCCCTCCCAATATTGATTATCCCCCCCAATATTGACTATTCCCCCCAATATTGACTATCTCCCCCCCAATATTGACTATTCCCCCAATATTGACTCCCCCCCCCCAATATTGACTATCTCCCCCTCAATATTGACTATCTCCCCCCTCAATATTGACTATCTCCCCCCCCAATATTGAATATTTCCCCACTCAATATTGACTAATCTCACCCCCCAATATTGACTATCTCCTCCCCCAATATTGACTATCCCCCCAATATTTTCTACCCCCCCAATATTGACTATTCCCCCAATATTGACTATCCCCCCTCAATATTGACTCTCTCCCCACCCAATATTGACTACCCCCCTCAATATTGACTATCTCCCCCCCCAATATTGACTATCTCCCCCCGCAATATTGACTATCTCCCCCCTCCAATATTGACTATACCCCCGTTAATATTGACTATCCCCCCCTCAATATTGATTATCCCCCCCAATATTGACTATCCCCCCCAATATTGAATATCTCCCCCCCAATATTGACGATCCCCCCCCTCAATATTGACTATTCCCCCAATATTGACTATCCCCCCCCACTATTGACTACCTCCACCCTCAACTCAATATTGAATATCCCCCCCCCAATATTGACTCTCTCCCCCCCACTATTGACTATCCCCCAATATTGATTATTCCCCCAATATTGACGATGTCTCCCCCTCAATATTGACTATCCCCCCACAATATTGACCATCCAACCCCCAATATTGACTATCCCCCCAATATTGACTATTCCCCCCTAAATATTGACTATCCCCCCCCAGTATTGACTATCCACCCCCAATATTGACTATCCCCCAATATTGACTAACCCCACCCCCTCAATATTGACAATCTCCCCCCCCCAATATTGACTATCTCCCCCCCAATATTGACTATCTCCCCCCCTCAATATTGACTATCTCCCCCCCCAATATTGAATATTTCCCCCCCTCAATATTGACTATCTCCCCCCCCCAATATTGACTATCTCCCCCCCAATATTGACTATCCTCCCCCAATATTGACTAGCCCCAATATTGACTATCCCCACCCCATCAATATTGACTATCTCCCCCCCAATATTGACTATCTCCCCCCCCAATATTGACAATCTCCCCCCCCAATATTGACTATAACCCCGTTAATATTGACTATCCCCTCCCAATATTGATTATCCCCCCAATATTGACTATTCCCCCAATATTGACTATCTCCCCCCCAATATTGACTATTCCCCAATATTGACTATCCCCCCCAATATTGACTACCTCCACCCTCAATATTGACTATTCCCCCCAATATTGACTCTCCCCCCCCCAATATTGACTATCCCCCAATATTGACGATGTCCCCCCCTCAATATTGACTATCCCCCCACAATATTGACCATCCACCCCCCAATATTGACTATCCCCCCCAATATTGACTATTCCCCCCTCAATATTGACTATCCCCCCCCAGTATTGACTATCCACCCCCAATATTGACTTTCCCCCCCCAATATTGACTATCCCACCCCCTCAATATTGACAATCTCCCCCCCCAATATTGACTATCTCCCCCCCAATATTGACTATCTCCCTCCCTCAATATTGACTATCTCCCCCCCAATATTGAATATTTCCCCCCTCAATATTGACTATCTCCCCCCCCAATATTGACTATCTCCCCCTCAATATTGACTATCTCCCCCCCTCAATATTGACTATCTCCCCCCCAATATTGAATATTTCCCCACTCAATATTGACTATCTCACCCCCCAATATTGACTATCTCCTCACCCAATATTGACTATCCCCCCAATATTGACTATCCCCCCAATATTGACTATGTCCCCACCTCAATATTGACTATCCCCCCACAATATTGACTATCCACCCCTCCAATATTGACTATCCCCCCCAATATTGACTATCCCCCCCAATATTGACTATTCCCCCTCAATATTGACTATCCCCCCCAATATTGACTCTCCCCCCCCCCATTTTGACTATCCCCCCTCAATATTGACCATCCCCCACAATATTGACTATCTCCCCCCCAATATTGACTACTCTCCCCCCTCAATATTGACTATCCCCCCCAATATTGATTCTCTCCCCCCCAATATTGACTATCCCCCCAATATTGACTATTCCCCCTCAATATTGACTAACCCCCCCAATATTGACTATCAACCCCTCAATATTGATTATCCCCCCAATATTGACTATCCCACCCAATTTGACGATCTCACCGCCCCCCAATATTGACTAGCCCCCCCCCCTCAATATTGACTAACCCCCCCAATATTGACTATCCCCCCCAATATTGACTATCCCTCCCCACTATTGACTATCCCCCCCCAATATTGACTATCCCCCCAAATATTGACTATCTTCCCCCCTCAATATTGACTATCCCCCCCAATATTGACTATCCCCCCCTAATATTGACTATCCCCCCCATATTGACTATCCCCCCCAATATTGACTATCCCTCCTCAATATAGACTATCCCCCCAATATTGACGATTCCCCCAATATTGACTATCCCCCCCCTCAATATTGACTATCTCCGCACCCAATATTGACTACCACCCTCAATACTGACTATCTCCCCCAATATTGACTATCCCCCCCAATATTGACTATCTCCCCCCCTCAATATTGACTATCCCCCCCAATATTGACTATCCCTCCTCAATATTGATTATCCCCCCAATATTGACTATCCCCCCCCAATATTGACGATCTCACCGCCCCCCAATGTTGACTAGCTCCCCCCCTCAATATTGACTATCCCCCCCAATATTGACTATTCCCCCCTCAATATTGACTATCCCCCCCCAGTATTGACAATCTCCCCCCCAATATTGACTATCTCCCCGCCCAATATTGACTATCTCCCCCCCTCAATATTGACTATCTCACCCCCCAATATTGACTACCTCCCCCCCAATATTGACTATCCCCCCCAATATTGACTATCCCCCCCAATATTGACTATCCCCCACAATATTGACAATCTCCCCACTCAATATTGACCATCCCCCCCAATATTAATTATCTCCTCCCCAATATTGACGATCTTCCCCCCTCAATATTGACTATTCCCCCCCAATATTGACTATCCCTCCCTAATATTGACTATCCCCCCCATATTGACTATCCCCCCCAATATTGACTATCTCCCCCAATATTGACTATCTCCCCCCCAATATTGACTATCTCCCCCCCTCAATATTGACTATCCCCCCCAATATTGACTATCCCCTCCTCAATATTGATTATCCCCCCAATATTGACTATCCCCCCCAATATTGACTACCCCCCTCAATATTGACTCTCTCCCCCCCAATATTGACTATCCCCCCTCAATATTGACCATGCCCCACAATATTGACTATCTCCCCTCAATATTGACTATCCCCCCAATATTGACTATCCCCCCAATATTGACAATGTCCCCCCCTCAATATTGACTATCCCCCCACAATATTGACTATCCACCCCCCCAATATTGACTATCCCCCCCAATATTGACTATTCCCCCCTCAATATTGACTATCTCCCCCAGTATTGACTATCCACCCCCAATATTGACTATCCCCCCCCAATATTGACTATCCCCACCCCCTCAATATTGACAATCTCCCCCCCAATATTGACTATCTCCCCGCCCAATATTGACTATCTCCACCCCTCAATATTGACTATCACCCCCCCAATATTGACTATTTCCCCCCTCAATATTGACTATCTCCCCCCCAATATTGACTACCTCCCCCCCCAATATTGACTACCCCCCCCAATATTGACTATCCCCCCCAATATTGACTATCCCCCACAATATTGACTAACCCCACCCCCTCAATATTGACAATCTCCCCCCCCAATATTGACTATCTCCCCCCCCAATATTGACTATCTCCCCCCCTCAATATTGACTATCTCCCCCCCCAATATTGAATATTTCCCCCCCTCAATATTGACTATCTCCCCCCCCCAATATTGACTATCTCCCCCCCAATATTGACTATCCTCCCCCAATATTGACTAGCCCCAATATTGACTATCCCCACCCCATCAATATTGACTATCTCCCCCCCCAATATTGACTATCTCCCCCCCCCAATATTGACAATCTCCCCCCCCAATATTGACTATAACCCCGTTAATATTGACTATCCCCTCCCAATATTGATTATCCCCCCCAATATTGACTATTCCCCCCAATATTGACTATCTCCCCCCCAATATTGACTATTCCCCCAATATTGACTATCCCCCCCAATATTGACTACCTCCACCCTCAATATTGACTATTCCCCCCAATATTGACTCTCCCCCCCCAATATTGACTATCCCCCCAATATTGACGATGTCCCCCCCTCAATATTGACTATCCCCCCACAATATTGACCATCCACCCCCCCAATATTGACTATCCCCCCCAATATTGACTATTCCCCCCTCAATATTGACTATCCCCCCCCAGTATTGACTATCCACCCCCAATATTGACTTTCCCCCCCAATATTGACTATCCCCACCCCCTCAATATTGACAATCTCCCCCCCCAATATTGACTATCTCCCCCCCAATATTGACTATCTCCCTCCCTCAATATTGACTATCTCCCCCCCAATATTGAATATTTCCCCCCTCAATATTGACTATCTCCCCCCCCAATATTGACTATCTCCCCCTCAATATTGACTATCTCCCCCCCTCAATATTGACTATCTCCCCCCCAATATTGAATATTTCCCCACTCAATATTGACTATCTCACCCCCCAATATTGACTATCTCCTCACCCAATATTGACTATCCCCCCAATATTGACTATCCCCCCACAATATTGACCATCCACCCCCTCAATATTGACTCTCTCCCCCCCAATATTGACTATCCCCCCTCAATATTGACCATGCCCCACAATATTGACTATCTCCCCTCAATATTGACTATCCCCCCAATATTGACTATCCCCCCAATATTGACAATGTCCCCCCCTCAATATTGACTATCCCCCCACAATATTGACTATCCACCCCCCCAATATTGACTATCCCCCCCAATATTGACTATTCCCCCCTCAATATTGACTATCCCCCCCAGTATTGACTATCCACCCCCAATATTGACTATCCCCCCCCAATATTGACTATCCCCACCCCCTCAATATTGACAATCTCCCCCCCAATATTGACTATCTCCCCGCCCAATATTGACTATCTCCACCCCTCAATATTGACTATCACCCCCCCAATATTGACTATTTCCCCCCTCAATATTGACTATCTCCCCCCCAATATTGACTACCTCCCCCCCCAATATTGACTACCCCCCCCAATATTGACTATCCCCCCCAATATTGACTATCCCCCACAATATTGACTAACCCCACCCCCTCAATATTGACAATCTCCCCCCCCCAATATTGACTATCTCCCCCCCCAATATTGACTATCTCCCCCCCTCAATATTGACTATCTCCCCCCCCCAATATTGAATATTTCCCCCCCTCAATATTGACTATCTCCCCCCCCCAATATTGACTATCTCCCCCCCAATATTGACTATCCTCCCCCAATATTGACTAGCCCCAATATTGACTATCCCCACCCCATCAATATTGACTATCTCCCCCCCCAATATTGACTATCTCCCCCCCCCAATATTGACAATCTCCCCCCCCAATATTGACTATAACCCCGTTAATATTGACTATCCCCTCCCAATATTGATTATCCCCCCCAATATTGACTATTCCCCCCAATATTGACTATCTCCCCCCCAATATTGACTATTCCCCCAATATTGACTATCCCCCCCAATATTGACTACCTCCACCCTCAATATTGACTATTCCCCCCAATATTGACTCTCCCCCCCCAATATTGACTATCCCCCCAATATTGACGATGTCCCCCCCTCAATATTGACTATCCCCCCACAATATTGACCATCCACCCCCCCAATATTGACTATCCCCCCCAATATTGACTATTCCCCCCTCAATATTGACTATCCCCCCCCAGTATTGACTATCCACCCCCAATATTGACTTTCCCCCCCAATATTGACTATCCCCACCCCCTCAATATTGACAATCTCCCCCCCCAATATTGACTATCTCCCCCCCAATATTGACTATCTCCCTCCCTCAATATTGACTATCTCCCCCCCAATATTGAATATTTCCCCCCTCAATATTGACTATCTCCCCCCCCAATATTGACTATCTCCCCCTCAATATTGACTATCTCCCCCCCTCAATATTGACTATCTCCCCCCCAATATTGAATATTTCCCCACTCAATATTGACTATCTCACCCCCCAATATTGACTATCTCCTCACCCAATATTGACTATCCCCCCAATATTGACTATCCCCCCAATATTGACTATGTCCCCACCTCAATATTGACTATCCCCCCACAATATTGACTATCCACCCCTCCAATATTGACTATCCCCCCCAATATTGACTATCCCCCCCAATATTGACTATTCCCCCCTCAATATTGACTATCCCCCCCAATATTGACTCTCCCCCCCCCAATTTTGACTATCCCCCCTCAATATTGACCATCCCCCACAATATTGACTATCTCCCCCCCAATATTGACTATCTCCCCCCTCAATATTGACTATCCCCCCCAATATTGATTCTCTCCCCCCCCAATATTGACTATCCCCCCAATATTGACTATTCCCCCCTCAATATTGACTAACCCCCCCAATATTGACTATCAACCCCTCAATATTGATTATCCCCCCAATATTGACTATCCCACCCAATTTTGACGATCTCACCGCCCCCCAATATTGACTAGCCCCCCCCCTCAATATTGACTAACCCCCCCAATATTGACTATCCCCCCCAATATTGACTATCCCTCCCCACTATTGACTATCCCCCCCCAATATTGACTATCCCCCCCAAATATTGACTATCTTCCCCCCTCAATATTGACTATCCCCCCCAATATTGACTATCCCCCCCTAATATTGACTATCCCCCCCATATTGACTATCCCCCCCAATATTGACTATCCCTCCTCAATATAGACTATCCCCCCCAATATTGACGATTCCCCCAATATTGACTATCCCCCCCCTCAATATTGACTATCTCCGCACCCAATATTGACTACCACCCTCAATACTGACTATCTCCCCCAATATTGACTATCCCCCCCAATATTGACTATCTCCCCCCCTCAATATTGACTATCCCCCCCAATATTGACTATCCCCTCCTCAATATTGATTATCCCCCCAATATTGACTATCCCCCCCCAATATTGACGATCTCACCGCCCCCCAATGTTGACTAGCTCCCCCCCTCAATATTGACTATCCCCCCCAATATTGACTATTCCCCCCTCAATATTGACTATCCCCCCCCAGTATTGACAATCTCCCCCCCAATATTGACTATCTCCCCGCCCAATATTGACTATCTCCCCCCCTCAATATTGACTATCTCACCCCCCAATATTGACTACCTCCCCCCCCAATATTGACTATCCCCCCCAATATTGACTATCCCCCCCAATATTGACTATCCCCCACAATATTGACAATCTCCCCACTCAATATTGACCATCCCCCCCAATATTAATTATCTCCTCCCCAATATTGACGATCTTCCCCCCTCAATATTGACTATTCCCCCCCAATATTGACTATCCCTCCCTAATATTGACTATCCCCCCCATATTGACTATCCCCCCCAATATTGACTATCTCCCCCAATATTGACTATCTCCCCCCCAATATTGACTATCTCCCCCCCTCAATATTGACTATCCCCCCCAATATTGACTATCCCCTCCTCAATATTGATTATCCCCCCAATATTGACTATCCCCCCCAATATTGACTACCCCCCTCAATATTGACTCTCTCCCCCCCAATATTGACTATCCCCCCTCAATATTGACCATGCCCCACAATATTGACTATCTCCCCTCAATATTGACTATCCCCCCAATATTGACTATCCCCCCAATATTGACAATGTCCCCCCCTCAATATTGACTATCCCCCCACAATATTGACTATCCACCCCCCCAATATTGACTATCCCCCCCAATATTGACTATTCCCCCCTCAATATTGACTATCCCCCCCAGTATTGACTATCCACCCCCAATATTGACTATCCCCCCCCAATATTGACTATCCCCACCCCCTCAATATTGACAATCTCCCCCCCAATATTGACTATCTCCCCGCCCAATATTGACTATCTCCACCCCTCAATATTGACTATCACCCCCCCAATATTGACTATTTCCCCCCTCAATATTGACTATCTCCCCCCAATATTGACTACCTCCCCCCCCAATATTGACTACCCCCCCCAATATTGACTATCCCCCCCAATATTGACTATCCCCCACAATATTGACAATCTCCCCCCTCAATATTGACCATCCCCCCCAATATTAACTATCTACTCCCCAATATTGACGATCTTCCCCCCTCAATATTGACTATTCTCCCCCCAATATTGACTATCCCTCCCTAATATTGACTATCCCCCCCATATTGACTATCCCCCCAATATTGACTATCTCCCCCAATATTGACTATCTCCCCCCCAATATTGACTATCTCCCCCCCTCAATATTGACTATCCCCCCCAATATTGACTATCCCCTCCTCAATATTGATTATCCCCCCAATATTGACTATCCCCCCCAATATTGACGATCTCACCGCCCCCCAATGTTGACTAGCTCCCCCCCTCAATATTGACTATCCCCCCCAATATTGACTATTCCCCCCTCAATATTGACTATCCCCCCCCAGTATTGACAATCTCCCCGCCCAATATTGACTATCACCCCCCCAATATTGACTATTTCCCCCCTCAATATTGACTATCTCCCCCCCAATATTGACTACCTCCCCCCCAATATTGACTACCCCCCCAATATTGACTATCCCCCCCAATATTGACTATCCCCCACAATATTGACAATCTCCCCCCTCAATATTGACCATCCCCCCCAATATTAACTATCTCCTCCCCAATATTGACAATCTTCCCCCCTCAATATTGACTATTCTCCCCCCAATATTGACTATCCCTCCCTAATATTGACTATCCCCCCCATATTGACTATCCCCCCAATATTGACTATCTCCCCCAATATTGACTATCTCCCCCCCAATATTGACTATCTCCCCCCCTCAATATTGACTATACTCCCCAATATTGACGATTCCCCCAATATTGACTATCCCCCCCCTCAATATTGACTATCTCCGCACCCAATATTGACTACCACCCTCAATACTGACTATCTCCCCCCAATATTGACTATCCCCCCCAATATTGACTATCTCCCCCCCTCAATATTGACTATCCCCCCCAATATTGACTATCCCCTCCTCAATATTGATTATCCCCCCAATATTGACTATCCCCCCCCAATATTGACGATCTCACCGCCCCCCAATGTTGACTAGCTCCCCCCCTCAATATTGACTATCCCCCCCAATATTGACTATTCCCCCCTCAATATTGACTATCCCCCCCCAGTATTGACAATCTCCCCCCCAATATTGACTATCTCCCCGCCCAATATTGACTATCTCCCCCCCTCAATATTGACTATCTCACCCCCCAATATTGACTACCTCCCCCCCCAATATTGACTATCCCCCCCAATATTGACTATCCCCCCCAATATTGACTATCCCCCACAATATTGACAATCTCCCCACTCAATATTGACCATCCCCCCCAATATTAATTATCTCCTCCCCAATATTGACGATCTTCCCCCCTCAATATTGACTATTCCCCCCAATATTGACTATCCCTCCCTAATATTGACTATCCCCCCCATATTGACTATCCCCCCCAATATTGACTATCTCCCCCAATATTGACTATCTCCCCCCCAATATTGACTATCTCCCCCCCTCAATATTGACTATCCCCCCCAATATTGACTATCCCCTCCTCAATATTGATTATCCCCCCAATATTGACTATCCCCCCCAATATTGACTACCCCCCTCAATATTGACTCTCTCCCCCCCAATATTGACTATCCCCCCTCAATATTGACCATGCCCCACAATATTGGCTATCTCCCCTCAATATTGACTATCCC
Organism: Pristiophorus japonicus; assembly: GCF_044704955.1. Taxonomy (NCBI): domain Eukaryota; kingdom Metazoa; phylum Chordata; class Chondrichthyes; family Pristiophoridae; genus Pristiophorus; species Pristiophorus japonicus. Next base: position 9,076,088 of record NC_091987.1, read on the forward strand.
CCCCAATATTGACTATCCCCCCAATATTGACAATGTCCCCCCCTCAATATTGACTATCCCCCCACAATATTGACTATCCACCCCCCCAATATTGACTATCCCCCCCAATATTGACTATTCCCCCCTCAATATTGACTATCCCCCCCAGTATTGACTATCCACCCCCAATATTGACTATCCCCCCCCAATATTGACTATCCCCACCCCCTCAATATTGACAATCTCCCCCCCAATATTGACTATCTCCCCGCCCAATATTGACTATCTCCACCCCTCAATATTGACTATCACCCCCCCAATATTGACTATTTCCCCCCTCAATATTGACTATCTCCCCCCAATATTGACTACCTCCCCCCCCAATATTGACTACCCCCCCCAATATTGACTATCCCCCCCAATATTGACTATCCCCCACAATATTGACAATCTCCCCCCTCAATATTGACCATCCCCCCCAATATTAACTATCTACTCCCCAATATTGACGATCTTCCCCCCTCAATATTGACTATTCTCCCCCCAATATTGACTATCCCTCCCTAATATTGACTATCCCCCCCATATTGACTATCCCCCCAATATTGACTATCTCCCCCAATATTGACTATCTCCCCCCCAATATTGACTATCTCCCCCCCTCAATATTGACTATCCCCCCCAATATTGACTATCCCCTCCTCAATATTGATTATCCCCCCAATATTGACTATCCCCCCCAATATTGACGATCTCACCGCCCCCCAATGTTGACTAGCTCCCCCCCTCAATATTGACTATCCCCCCCAATATTGACTATTCCCCCCTCAATATTGACTATCCCCCCCCAGTATTGACAATCTCCCCGCCCAATATTGACTATCACCCCCCCAATATTGACTATTTCCCCCCTCAATATTGACTATCTCCCCCCCAATATTGACTACCTCCCCCCCCAATATTGACTACCCCCCCAATATTGACTATCCCCCCCAATATTGACTATCCCCCACAATATTGACAATCTCCCCCCTCAATATTGACCATCCCCCCCAATATTAACTATCTCCTCCCCAATATTGACAATCTTCCCCCCTCAATATTGACTATTCTCCCCCCAATATTGACTATCCCTCCCTAATATTGACTATCCCCCCCATATTGACTATCCCCCCAATATTGACTATCTCCCCCAATATTGACTATCTCCCCCCCAATATTGACTATCTCCCCCCCTCAATATTGACTATCCCCCCCAATATTGACTATCCCCTCCTCAATATTGATTATCCCCCCAATATTGACTATCCCCCCAAATATTGACTACCCCCCTCAATATTGACTCTCTCCCCCCCAATATTGACTATCCCCCCTCAATATTGACCATGCCCCACAATATTGACTATCTCCCCTCAATATTGACTATCCCCCCCAATATTGACTATCCCCCCAATATTGACAATGTCCCCCCCTCAATATTGACTATCCCCCCACAATATTGACTATCCACCCCCCCAATATTGACTATCCCCCCCAATATTGACTATTCCCCCCTCAATATTGACTATCCCCCCCAGTATTGACTATCCACCCCCAATATTGACTATCCCCCCCCAATATTGACTATCCCCACCCCCTCAATATTGACAATCTCCCCCCCAATATTGACTATCTCCCCGCCCAATATTGACTATCTCCACCCCTCAATATTGACTATCACCCCCCCAATATTGACTATTTCCCCCCTCAATATTGACTATCTCCCCCCCAATATTGACTACCTCCCCCCCCAATATTGACTACCCCCCCCAATATTGACTATCCCCCCAAATATTGACTATCCCCCACAATATTGACAATCTCCCCCCTCAATATTGACCATCCCCCCCAATATTAACTATCTACTCCCCAATATTGACGATCTTCCCCCCTCAATATTGACTATTCTCCCCCCAATATTGACTATCCCTCCCTAATATTGACTATCCCCCCCATATTGACTATCCCCCCAATATTGACTATCTCCCCCAATATTGACTATCTCCCCCCCAATATTGACTATCTCACCCCCTCAATATTGACTATCCCCCCCAATATTGACTATCCCCTCCTCAATATTGATTATCCCCCCAATATTGACTATCCCCCCCAATATTGACGATCTCACCGCCCCCCAATGTTGACTAGCTCCCCCCCTCAATATTGACTATCCCCCCCAATATTGACTATCCCCCACAATATTGACAATCTCCCCCCTCAATATTGACCATCCCCCCCAATATTAACTATCTCCTCCCCAATATTGACAATCTTCCCCCCTCAATATTGACTATTCTCCCCCCAATATTGACTATCCCTCCCTAATATTGACTATCCCCCCCATATTGACTATCCCCCCAATATTGACTATCTCCCCCAATATTGACTATCTCCCCCCCAATATTGACTATCTCCCCCCCTCAATATTGACTATCCCCCCCAATATTGACTATCCCCTCCTCAATATTGATTATCCCCCCAATATTGACTATCCCCCCCCAATATTGACGATCTCACCGCCCCCCAATGTTGACTAGCTCCCCCCCTCAGTATTGACTATCCCCCCCAATATTGACTATTCCCCCCTCAATATTGACTATCCCCCCAGTATTGACAATCTCCCCGCCCAATATTGACTATCTCCCCCCCTCAATATTGACTATCTCACCCCCCAATATTGACTACCTCCCCCCCCAATATTGACTATCCCCCCCAATATTGACTATCCCCCCCAATATTGACGATCCCCCACAATATTGACAATCTCCCCACTCAATATTGACCATCCCCCCCAATATTAATTATCTCCTCCCCAATATTGACGATCTTCCCCCCTCAATATTGACTATTCCCCCCCAATATTGACTATCCCTCCCTAATATTGACTATCCCCCCCATATTGACTATCCCCCCCAATATTGACTATCTCCCCCAATATTGACTATCTCCCCCCCAATATTGACTATCTCCCCCCCTCAATATTGACTACCCCCCCCCAATATTGACTAACCCCTCCTCAATATTGATTATCCCCCCAATATTGACTATCCCCCCCCAATATTGACGATCTCACCGCCCCCCAATGTTGACTAGCTCCCCCCCTCAATATTGACTATCCCCCCCAATATTGACTATCCCCCCCAATATTGACTATCCCTCCCCACTATTGACTATACCCCCCCAATATTGACTATCCCCCCCAATATTGACTATCTCCCCCTCAATATTGACTATCTCCCCCCCAATATTGACTATCCCCCGCCCTCAATATTGACTATCTCCCCCCCAATATTGACTATCTCCCCGCCCCCAATATTGACTATCTCCCCCCTAAATATTGATTATCCCCACTAATATTGACTATCCCCCGCAATATTGACTATCCCCCCCAATATTGACTATCCCCCACAATATTGACTATCCCCACCCAATTTTGACTGTCCCCACCCCCTCAATATTGACTATCTCCCCCCCAATATTGACTATCTCCCCCCCAATATTGACTATCATCCCCAATATTGACTATCTCCCCCCCTCAATATTGACTATCCCCCCCAGTATTGACTATCCCCCCCAATATTGACTATCTCCCCGCAATATTGACTATCCCCACCCCCTCAATATTGACTATCTCCCCCCCCCCAATATTGACTATCCCCACCCAATATTGACTATCTCCCCCCCAATATTGACTATCCCCCCGCCAATATTGACTATCCCCACCTCAATATTGACTATCCCCCTCCAATATTGACGATCTCACCCCCCAATATTGACTATCCCCCCCAATATTGACTATCCCCCCCAATAATGATTATCCCCTCCCAATATTGACTATCTCCCCCCCAATATTGTCTATCCGCCCCAATATTGACTATCCTCCCCCAATATTGACTATCCCCCCAATATTGACTATCCCCCCAATATTGACTATGTCCCCACCTCAATATTGACTATCCCCCCACAATATTGACTATCCACCCCCCCAATATTGACTATCTCCCCCCCAATATTGACTATCTCCCCGCCCCCAATATTGACTATCTCCCCCCTAAATATTGATTATCCCCACTAATATTGACTATCCCCCGCAATATTGACTATCCCCCCCAATATTGACTATCCCCCACAATATTGACTATCCCCACCCAATTTTGACTGTCCCCACCCCCTCAATATTGACTATCTCCCCCCCAATATTGACTATCTCCCCCCCAATATTGACTATCATCCCCAATATTGACTATCTCCCCCCCTCAATATTGACTATCCCCCCCAGTATTGACTATCCCCCCCAATATTGACTATCTCCCCGCAATATTGACTATCCCCACCCCCTCAATATTGACTATCTCCCCCCCCCCAATATTGACTATCCCCACCCAATATTGACTATCTCCCCCCCAATATTGACTATCCCCCCGCCAATATTGACTATCCCCACCTCAATATTGACTATCCCCCTCCAATATTGACGATCTCACCCCCCAATATTGACTATCCCCCCCAATATTGACTATCCCCCCCAATAATGATTATCCCCTCCCAATATTGACTATCTCCCCCCCAATATTGTCTATCCGCCCCAATATTGACTATCCTCCCCCAATATTGACTATCCCCCCAATATTGACTATCCCCCCAATATTGACTATGTCCCCACCTCAATATTGACTATCCCCCCACAATATTGACTATCCACCCCCCCAATATTGACTATCCCCCCCAATATTGACTATTTCCCCCTCAATATTGACTATCAACCCCAATATTGACTATCCCCCCCTCAATATTGATTATCCCCCCAATATTGACTATCCCCCCCAATATTGACGATCTCACCACCCCCCAATATTTACTAGCTCCTCCCCTCAACATTGACTATCCACCCAATATTGACTTTCTCCCCGCCCCCAATATTGACTATCTCCCCCCTAAATATTGACTATCCCCCCTAATATTGACTATCCCCCGCAATATTGACTATCCCCCCAAGTATTGACTATCCCCCCCAATATTGACTATCCCCCCCCAATATTGACTATCCCCACCCCCTCAATATTGACCATCTCCCCCCCAATATTGACTATCTCCCCCCCAATATTGACTATCCCCCCACAATATTGACTATCCACCCCCCCAATATTGACTATCCCCCCCAATATTGACTAATGCCCCCTCAATATTGATTATCCCCCCAATATTGACTATCCCCCCCCAATATTGACGATCTCACCGCCCCCCAATATTGACTATCTCCCCCCTAAATATTGACTATCCCCTCCAATATTCATTATCCTCCCCCCCAATATTGACTATCTCCCCCCCCAATATTGACTATCCCCCCCAATATTGACAATCTCCCCCCTCAATATTGACCATCCCCCCCCAATATTAACTATCTCCTCCCCAATATTGACAATCTTCCCCCCTCAATATTGACTATTCTCCCCCCAATATTGACTATCCCTCCCTAATATTGACTATCCCCCCCATATTGACTATCCCCTCAATATTGACTATCTCCCCCAATATTGACTATCTCCCCCCCAATATTGACTATCTCCCCCCTCAATATTGACTATCCCCCCCAATATTGACTATCCCCTCCTCAATATTGATTATCCCCCCAATATTGACTATCCCCCCCAATATTGACTACCCCCCTCAATATTGACTCTCTCCCCCCCAATATTGACTATCCCCCCTCAATATTGACCATGCCCCACAATATTGACTATCTCCCCTCAATATTGACTATCCCCCCCAATATTGACTATCCCCCCAATATTGACAATGTCCCCCCCTCAATATTGACTATCCCCCCACAATATTGACTATCCACCCCCCCAATATTGACTATCCCCCCCAATATTGACTATTCCCCCCTCAATATTGACTATCCCCCCCAGTATTGACTATCCACCCCCAATATTGACTATCCCCCCCCAATATTGACTATCCCCACCCCCTCAATATTGACAATCTCCCCCCCAATATTGACTATCTCCCCGCCCAATATTGACTATCTCCACCCCTCAATATTGACTATCACCCCCCCAATATTGACTATTTCCCCCCTCAATATTGACTATCTCCCCCCCAATATTGACTACCTCCCCCCCCAATATTGACTACCCCCCCCAATATTGACTATCCCCCCCAATATTGACTATCCCCCACAATATTGACAATCTCCCCCCTCAATATTGACCATCCCCCCCAATATTAACTATCTACTCCCCAATATTGACGATCTTCCCCCCTCAATATTGACTATTCTCCCCCCAATATTGACTATCCCTCCCTAATATTGACTATCCCCCCCATATTGACTATCCCCCCAATATTGACTATCTCCCCCAATATTGACTATCTCCCCCCCAATATTGACTATCTCCCCCCCTCAATATTGACTATCCCCCCCAATATTGACTATCCCCTCCTCAATATTGATTATCCCCCCAATATTGACTATCCCCCCCAATATTGACGATCTCACCGCCCCCCAATGTTGACTAGCTCCCCCCCTCAATATTGACTATCCCCCCCAATATTGACTATTCCCCCCTCAATATTGACTATCCCCCCCCAGTATTGACAATCTCCCCGCCCAATATTGACTATCACCCCCCCAATATTGACTATTTCCCCCCTCAATATTGACTATCTCCCCCCCAATATTGACTACCTCCCCCCCCAATATTGACTACCCCCCCAATATTGACTATCCCCCCCAATATTGACTATCCCCCACAATATTGACAATCTCCCCCCTCAATATTGACCATCCCCCCCAATATTAACTATCTCCTCCCCAATATTGACAATCTTCCCCCCTCAATATTGACTATTCTCCCCCCAATATTGACTATCCCTCCCTAATATTGACTATCCCCCCCATATTGACTATCCCCCCAATATTGACTATCTCCCCCAATATTGACTATCTCCCCCCCAATATTGACTATCTCCCCCCCTCAATATTGACTATCCCCCCCAATATTGACTATCCCCTCCTCAATATTGATTGTCCCCCCAATATTGACTATCCCCCCCCCAATATTGACGATCTCACCGCCCCCCAATGTTGACTAGCTCCCCCCCTCAATATTGACTATCCCCCCCAATATTGACTATTCCCCCCTCAATATTGACTATCCCCCCCAGTATTGACAATCTCCCCGCCCAATATTGACTATCTCCCCCCCTCAATATTGACTATCTCACCCCCCAATATTGACTACCTCCCCACCCAATATTGACTATCCCCCCCAATATTGACTATCCCCCCCAATATTGACGATCCCCCACAATATTGACAATCTCCCCACTCAATATTGACCATCCCCCCCAATATTAATTATCTCCTCCCCAATATTGACGATCTTCCCCCCTCAATATTGACTATTCCCCCCCAATATTGACTATCCCTCCCTAATATTGACTATCCCCCCCATATTGACTATCCCCCCCAATATTGACTATCTCCCCCAATATTGACTATCTCCCCCCCAATATTGACTATCTCCCCCCCTCAATATTGACTACCCCCCCCCAATATTGACTATCCCCTCCTCAATATTGATTATCCCCCCAATATTGACTATCCCCCCCCAATATTGACGATCTCACCGCCCCCCAATGTTGACTAGCTCCCCCCCTCAATATTGACTATCCCCCCCAATATTGACTATCCCCCCCAATATTGACTATCCCTCCCCACTATTGACTATACCCCCCCAATATTGACTATCCCCCCCAATATTGACTATCTCCCCCTCAATATTGACTATCTCCCCCCCAATATTGACTATCCCCCGCCCTCAATATTGACTATCTCCCCCCCAATATTGACTATCTCCCCGCCCCCAATATTGACTATCTCCCCCCTAAATATTGACTATCCCCACTAATATTGACTATCCCCCGCAATATTGACTATCCCCCCCAATATTGACTATCCCCCACAATATTGACTATCCCCACCCAATATTGACTGTCCCCACCCCCTCAATATTGACTATCTCCCCCCCAATATTGACTATCTCCCCCCCAATATTGACTATCATCCCCAATATTGACTATCTCCCCGCAATATTGACTATCCCCACCCCCTCAATATTGACTATCTACCCCCCCCCAATATTGACTATCCCCCCCAATATTGACTATCTCCCCCCCAATATTGACTATCCCCCCGCCAATATTGACTATCCCCACCTCAATATTGACTATCCCCCTCCAATATTGACGATCTCACCCCCCAATATTGACTATCCCCCCCAATATTGACTATCCCCCCCAATAATGATTATCCCCTCCCAATATTGACTATCTCCCCCCCAATATTGTCTATCCGCCCCAATATTGACTATCCTCCCCCAATATTGACTATCCCCCCAATATTGACTATCCCCCCAATATTGACTATGTCCCCACCTCAATATTGACTATCCCCCCACAATATTGACTATCCACCCCCCCAATATTGACTATCCCCCCCAATATTGACTATTTCCCACTCAATATTGACTATCAACCCCAATATTGACTATCCCCCCCTCAATATTGATTATCCCCCCAATATTGACTATCCCCCCCAATATTGACGATCTCACCACCCCCCAATATTTACTAGCTCCTCCCCTCAACATTGACTATCCACCCAATATTGACTTTCTCCCCGCCCCCAATATTGACTATCTCCCCCCTAAATATTGACTATCCCCCCTAATATTGACTATCCCCCGCAATATTGACTATCCCCCCAAGTATTGACTATCCCCCCCAATATTGACTATCCCCCCCCAATATTGACTATCCCCACCCCCTCAATATTGACTATCTCCCCCCCAATATTGACTATCTCCCCCCCAATATTGACTATTCCCCCACAATATTGACTATCCACCCCCCCAATATTGACTATCCCCCCCAATATTGACTATTGCCCCCTCAATATTGATTATCCCCCCAATATTGACTATCCCCCCCCAATATTGACGATCTCACCGCCCCCCAATATTGACTATCTCCCCCCTAAATATTGACTATCCCCTCCAATATTCATTATCCTCCCCCCCAATATTGACTATCTCCCCCCCCAATATTGACTATCCCCCCCAATATTGACTATCTCCCCCCCTCAATATTGACTATCCCCCCCAATATTCATTATCCTCCCCCCCAATATTGACTATCCCCCCCAATATTGACTATCCCCTCCTCAATATTGATTATCCCCCCAATATTGACTATCCCCCCTCAATATTGACCATGCCCCACAATATTGACTATCTCCCCTCAATATTGACTATCCCCCCCAATATTGACTATCCCCCCAATATTGACAATGTCCCCCCCTCAATATTGACTATCCCCCCACAATATTGACTATCCACCCCCCCAATATTGACTATCCCCCCCAATATTGACTATTCCCCCCTCAATATTGACTATCCCCCCCAGTATTGACTATCCACCCCCAATATTGACTATCCCCCCCCAATATTGACTATCCCCACCCCCTCAATATTGACAATCTCCCCCCCAATATTGACTATCTCCCCGCCCAATATTGACTATCTCCACCCCTCAATATTGACTATCACCCCCCCAATATTGACTATTTCCCCCCTCAATATTGACTATCTCCCCCCCAATATTGACTACCTCCCCCCCCAATATTGACTACCCCCCCCAATATTGACTATCCCCCCCAATATTGACTATCCCCCACAATATTGACAATCTCCCCCCTCAATATTGACCATCCCCCCCAATATTAACTATCTACTCCCCAATATTGACGATCTTCCCCCCTCAATATTGACTATTCTCCCCCCAATATTGACTATCCCTCCCTAATATTGACTATCCCCCCCATATTGACTATCCCCCCAATATTGACTATCTCCCCCAATATTGACTATCTCCCCCCCAATATTGACTATCTCCCCCCCTCAATATTGACTATCCCCCCCAATATTGACTATCCCCTCCTCAATATTGATTATCCCCCCAATATTGACTATCCCCCCCAATATTGACGATCTCACCGCCCCCCAATGTTGACTAGCTCGCCCCCTCAATATTGACTATCCCCCCCAATATTGACTATTCCCCCCTCAATATTGACTATCCCCCCCCAGTATTGACAATCTCCCCGCCCAATATTGACTATCACCCCCCCAATATTGACTATTTCCCCCCTCAATATTGACTATCTCCCCCCCAATATTGACTACCTCCCCCCCCAATATTGACTACCCCCCCAATATTGACTATCCCCCCCAATATTGACTATCCCCCACAATATTGACAATCTCCCCACTCAATATTGACCATCCCCCCCAATATTAACTATCTCCTCCCCAATATTGACAATCTTCCCCCCTCAATATTGACTATTCTCCCCCCAATATTGACTATCCCTCCCTAATATTGACTATCCCCCCCATATTGACTATCCCCCCAATATTGACTATCTCCCCCAATATTGACTATCTCCCCCCCAATATTGACTATCTCCCCCCCTCAATATTGACTATCCCCCCCAATATTGACTATCCCCTCCTCAATATTGATTATCCCCCCAATATTGACTATCCCCCCCCAATATTGACGATCTCACCGCCCCCCAATGTTGACTAGCTCCCCCCCTCAATATTGACTATCCCCCCCAATATTGACTATTCCCCCCTCAATATTGACTATCCCCCCCAGTATTGACAATCTCCCCGCCCAATATTGACTATCTCCCCCCCTCAATATTGACTATCTCACCCCCCAATATTGACTACCTCCCCCCCCAATATTGACTATCCCCCCCAATATTGACTATCCCCCCCAATATTGACGATCCCCCACAATATTGACAATCTCCCCACTCAATATTGACCATCCCCCCCAATATTAATTATCTCCTCCCCAATATTGACGATCTTCCCCCCTCAATATTGACTATTCCCCCCCAATATTGACTATCCCTCCCTAATATTGACTATCCCCCCCATATTGACTATCCCCCCCAATATTGACTATCTCCCCCAATATTGACTATCTCCCCCCCAATATTGACTATCTCCCCCCCTCAATATTGACTACCCCCCCAATATTGACTATCCCCTCCTCAATATTGATTATCCCCCCAATATTGACTATCCCCCCCCAATATTGACGATCTCACCGCCCCCCAATGTTGACTAGCTCCCCCCCTCAATATTGACTATCCCCCCCAATATTGACTATCCCCCCCAATATTGACTATCCCTCCCCACTATTGACTATACCCCCCCAATATTGACTATCCCCCCCAATATTGACTATCTCCCCCTCAATATTGACTATCTCCCCCCCAATATTGACTATCCCCCGCCCTCAATATTGACTATCTCCCCCCCAATATTGACTATCTCCCCGCCCCCAATATTGACTATCTCCCCCCTAAATATTGACTATCCCCACTAATATTTACTATCCCCCGCAATATTGACTATCCCCCCCAATATTGACTATCCCCCACAATATTGACTATCCCCACCCAATATTGACTGTCCCCACCCCCTCAATATTGACTATCTCCCCCCCAATATTGACTATCTCCCCCCCAATATTGACTATCATCCCCAATATTGACTATCTCCCCCCCTCAATATTGACTATCCCCCCCAGTATTGACTATCCCCCCCAATATTGACTATCTCCCCGCAATATTGACTATCCCCACCCCCTCAATATTGACTATCTCCCCCCCCCAATATTGACTATCCCCCCCCAATATTGACTATCTCCCCCCCAATATTGACTATCCCCCCGCCAATATTGACTATCCCCACCTCAATATTGACTATCCCCCTCCAATATTGACGATCTCACCCCCCAATATTGACTATCCCCCCCAATATTGACTATCCCCCCCAATAATGATTATCCCCTCCCAATATTGACTATCTCCCCCCCAATATTGTCTATCCGCCCCAATATTGACTATCCTCCCCCAATATTGACTATCCCCCCAATATTGACTATCCCCCCAATATTGACTATGTCCCCACCTCAATATTGACTATCCCCCCACAATATTGACTATCCACCCCCCCAATATTGACTATCCCCCCCAATATTGACTATTTCCCCCTCAATATTGACTATCAACCCCAATATTGACTATCCCCCCCTCAATATTGATTATCCCCCCAATATTGACTATCCCCCCCAATATTGACGATCTCACCACCCCCCAATATTTACTAGCTCCTCCCCTCAACATTGACTATCCACCCAATATTGACTTTCTCCCCGCCCCCAATATTGACTATCTCCCCCCTAAATATTGACTATCCCCCCTAATATTGACTATCCCCCGCAATATTGACTATCCCCCCAAGTATTGACTATCCCCCCCAATATTGACTATCCCCCCCCAATATTGACTATCCCCACCCCCTCAATATTGACTATCTCCCCCCCAATATTGACTATCTCCCCCCCAATATTGACTATCCCCCCACAATATTGACTATCCACCCCCCCAATATTGACTATCCCCCCCAATATTGACTATTGCCCCCTCAATATTGATTATCCCCCCAATATTGACTATCCCCCCCCCAATATTGACGATCTCACCGCCCCCCAATATTGACTATCTCCCCCCTAAATATTGACTATCCACTCCAATATTCATTATCCTCCCCCCCAATATTGACTATCTCCCCCCCCAATATTGACTATCCCCCCCAATATTGACTATCTCCCCCCCTCAATATTGACTATCCCCCCCAATATTCATTATCCTCCCCCCCAATATTGACTATCCCCCCCAATATTGACTATTCCCCACTCAATATTGACTATCCCACCCAGTATTGACTATCCCCCCCAATATTGACTATCCCCCCGCAATATTGACTATCCCCACCCCCTCAATATTGACTATCTCCCCCCCAATATTGACTATCTCCCCCGCAATATTGACTATCTCCCCCCCTCAATATTGACTATCACCCCCCCAATATTGACTATTTCCCCCCTCAATATTGACTATCTCCCCCCCCAATATTAACTACCTCCCCCCCCAATATTGACTATCCCCCCAATATTGACTATCCCCACCAATATTGACTATCCCCCACAATATTGACAATCTCCCCCCTCAATATTGACCATCCACCCCAATATTAATTATCTCCTCCCCAATATTGACGATCTTCCCCCCTCAATATTGACTATTCCCACCCAATATTGACTATCCCTCCCTAATATTGACTATCCCCCCCATATTGACTATCCCCCCCAATATTGACTATCTCCCCCAATATTGACTATCTCCCCCCCAATATTGACTATCTCCCCCCCTCAATATTGACTATCCCCCCCAATATTGACTATCTCCTCCTCAATATTGATTATCCCCCCAATATTGACTATCCCCCCCCCAATATTGACGATCTCACCGCCCCCCAATGTTGACTAGCTCCCCCCCTCAATATTGACTATCCCCCCCAGTATTGACTATCCCCCCCAATATTGACTATCCCTCCCCACTATTGACTATACCCCCCCAATATTGACTATCCCCCCCAATATTGACTATCCCCCCCCCCTCAATATTGACTATCTCCCCCCCAATATTGACTATCCCCCGCCCTCAATATTGACTATCTCCCCCCCAATATTGACTATCTCCCCGCCCCCAATATTGACTATCTCCCCCCTAAATATTGACTATCCCCCCTAATATTGACTATCCCCCGCAATATTGACTATCCCCCCCAATATTGACTATCCCCCCCAATATTGACTATCCCCACCCAATATTGACTGTCCCCACCCCCTCAATATTGACTATCTCCCCCCCAATATTGACTATCTCCCCCCCAATATTGACTATCATCCCCAATATTGACTATCTCCCCCCCTCAATATTGACTATCCCCCCCAGTATTGACTATCCCCCCCAATATTGACTATCCCCCGCAATATTGACTATCCCCACCCCCTCAATATTGACTATCTCCCCCCCCAATATTGACTATCCCCCCCAATATTGACTATCTCCCCCCCCAATATTGACTATCCCCCCCAATATTGACTATCCCCCCCAATAATGATTATCCCCTCCCAATATTGACTATATCCCCCCCAATATTGTCTATCCCCCAATATTGACTATCCCCCCAATATTGACTATCCCCCCAATATTGACTATGTCCTCACCTCAATATTGACTATCCCCCCACAATATTGACTATCCACCCCCCCAATATTGACTATCCCCCCCAATATTGACTATTTCCCCCTCAATATTGACTATCAACCCCAATATTGACTATCCCCCCCTCAATATTGATTATCCCCCCAATATTGACTATCCCCCCCAATATTGACGATCTCACCGCCCCCCAATATTTACTAGCTTCTCCCCTCAATATTGACTATCCACCCAATATTGACTTTCTCCCCGCCCCCAATATTGACTATCTCCCCCCTAAATATTGACTATCCCCCCTAATATTGACTATCCCCCGCAATATTGACTATCCCCCCAAGTATTGACTATCCCCCCCAATATTGACTATCCCCCCCCAATATTGACTATCCCCACCCCCTCAATATTGACTATCTCCCCCCCCCAATATTGACTATCCCCCCCAATATTGACTATTCCCCCCTCAATATTGACTATCAGCCCCAATATTGACTATCCCCCCTCAATATTGATTATCCCCCCAATATTGACTATCCCCCCCCCAATATTGACGATCTCACCGCCCCCCAATATTGACTATCTCCCCCCTAAATATTGACTATGCCCCCAATATTCATTATCCTCCCCCCCAATATTGACTATCTCCCCCCCCAATATTGACCATCCCCCCCAATATTGACTATCTCCCCCAATATTGACTATCTCCCCCCCAATATTGACTATCTCCCCCCCTCAATATTGACTATCCCCCCCAATATTGACTATCTCCTCCTCAATATTGATTATCCCCCAATATTGACTATCCCCCCCCAATATTGACGATCTCACCGCCCCCCAATGTTGACTAGCTCCCCCCCTCAATATTGACTATCCCCCCCAGTATTGACTATCCCCCCCAATATTGACTATCCCTCCCCACTATTGACTATACCCCCCCAATATTGACTATCCCCCCCAATATTGACTATCCCCCCCCCCTCAATATTGACTATCTCCCCCCCAATATTGACTATCCCCCGCCCTCAATATTGACTATCTCCCCCCCAATATTGACTATCTCCCCGCCCCCAATATTGACTATCTCCCCCCTAAATATTGACTATCCCCCCTAATATTGACTATCCCCCGCAATATTGACTATCCCCCCCAATATTGACTATCCCCCCCAATATTGACTATCCCCACCCAATATTGACTGTCCCCACCCCCTCAATATTGACTATCTCCCCCCCAATATTGACTATCATCCCCAATATTGACTATCTCCCCCCCTCAATATTGACTATCCCCCCCAGTATTGACTATCCCCCCCAATATTGACTATCCCCCGCAATATTGACTATCCCCACCCCCTCAATATTGACTATCTCCCCCCCCAATATTGACTATCCCCCCCCAATATTGACTATCTCCCCTCCCAATATTGACTATCCCCCCCAATATTGACTATCCCCCCCAATAATGATTATCCCCTCCCAATATTGACTATATCCCCCCCAATATTGTCTATCCGCCCCAATATTGACTATCCTCCCCCAATATTGACTATCCCCCAAATATTGACTATCCCCCCAATATTGACTATGTCCCCACCTCAATATTGACTACCCCCCCACAATATTGACTATCCACCCCCCCAATATTGACTATCCCCCCCAATATTGACTATTCCCCCCTCAATATTGACTATCAGCCCCAATATTGACTATCCCCCCTCAATATTGATTATCCCCCCAATATTGACTATCCCCCCCCCAATATTGACGATCTCACCGCCCCCCAATATTGACTATCTCCCCCCTAAATATTGACTATGCCCCCAATATTCATTATCCTCCCCCCCAATATTGACTATCTCCCCCCCCAATATTGACTATCCTCCCCAATATTGACTATCTCCCCCAATATTGACCATCTCCCCCCCAATATTGACTATCTCCCCCCCTCAATATTGACTATCCCCCCAATATTGACTATCTCCTCCTCAATATTGATTATCCCCCCAATATTGACTATCCCCCCCCAATATTGACGATCTCACCGCCCCCCAATGTTGACTAGCTCCCCCCCTCAATATTGACTATCCCCCCCAGTATTGACTATCCCCCCCAATATTGACTATCCCTCCCCACTATTGACTATACCCCCCCAATATTGACTATCCCCCCCAATATTGACTATCCCCCCCCCTCAATATTGACTATCTCCCCCCCAATATTGACTATCCCCCGCCCTCAATATTGACTATCTCCCCCCCAATATTGACTATCTCCCCGCCCCCAATATTGACTATCTCCCCCCTAAATATTGACTATCCCCCCTAATATTGACTATCCCCCGCAATATTGACTATCCCCCCCAATATTGACTATCCCCCCCAATATTGACTATCCCCACCCAATATTGACTGTCCCCACCCCTTCAATATTGACTATCTCCCCCCCAATATTGACTATCTCCCCCCCAATATTGACTATCATCCCCAATATTGACTATCTCCCCCCCTCAATATTGACTATACCCCCCAGTATTGACTATCCCCCCCAATATTGACTATCCCCCGCAATATTGACTATCCCCACCCCCTCAATATTGACTATCTCCCCCCCCAATATTGACTATCCCCCCCCAATATTGACTATCTCCCCCCCCAATATTGACTATCCCCCCCAATATTGACTAACCCCCCCAATAATGATTATCCCCTCCCAATATTGACTATATCCCCCCCAATATTGTCTATCCGCCCCAATATTGACTATCCTCCCCCAATATTGACTATCCCCCCAATATTGACTATCCCCCCAATATTGACTATGTCCCCACCTCAATATTGACTATCCCCCCACAATATTGACTATCCACCCCCCCAATATTGACTATCCCCCCCAATATTGACTATTTCCCCCTCAATATTGACTATCAACCCCAATATTGACTATCCCCCCCTCAATATTGATTATCCCCCCAATATTGACTATCCCCCCCAATATTGACGATCTCACCGCCCCCCAATATTTACTAGCTTCTCCCCTCAATATTGACTATCCACCCAATATTGACTTTCTCCCCGCCCCCAATATTGACTATCTCCCCCCTAAATATTGACTATCCCCCCTAATATTGACTATCCCCCGCAATATTGACTATCCCCCCAAGTATTGACTATCCCCCCCAATATTGACTATCCCCCCCCAAATATTGACTATCCCCACCCCCTCAATATTGACTATCTCCCCCCCAATATTGACTATCTCCCCCCCCAATATTGACTATCCCCCCCAATATTGACTATTCCCCCCTCAATATTGACTATCAGCCCCAATATTGACTATTCCCCCCTCAATATTGACTATCAGCCCCAATATTGACTATCCCCCCTCAATATTGATTATCCCCCCAATATTGACTATCCCCCCCCAATATTGACGATCTCACCGCCCCCCAATATTGACTATCTCCCCCCTAAATATTGACTATCCCCCCCAATATTCATTATCCTCCCCCCCAATATTGACAATCTACCCCCCCAATATTGACTATCCCCCCAATATTGACTATCTCCCCCCCTCAATATTGACTATCCCCCCAATATTCATTATCCTCCCCCCCAATATTGACTATCCCCCCCCAATATTGACTATTCCCCACTCAATATTGACTATCCCACCCAGTATTGACTATCCCCCCCAATATTGACTATCCCCCCGCAATATTGACTATCCCCACCCCCTCAATATTGACTATCTCCCCCTCAATATTGACTATCTCCCCCCACAATATTGACTATGTCCCCCCCCAATATTGACTATCCCCCCCCAATATTGACTATCCACCCCCTCAATATTGACTATCGCCCCCAGTATTGACTATCCCCCCAATATTGACTATCCACCCGCAATATTGACTATCCCCACCCCCTCAATATTAACTATCTCCCCCCCCAATATTGACTATCCCCCCCAATATTGACTATCCCCCCTCAATATTGACGATCCCCCTCCAATATTGACTATCTCACCCCCCAATATTGACTATCCCCCCCAATATTGACTATCCCCCCCAATATTGACTATATCCCCAATATTGAATATCCCCTCCCAATATTGACTATCTCCCCCCCAATATTGTCTATCTGCCCCAATATTGACTATTCCCCCGCAATATTGACTATCCCCCCAAGTATTGACTATCCCCCCCAATATTGACTATCCCGCCCAATATTGACTATCCCCACCCCCTCAATATTGACTATCTCCCCCCACAATATTGACTATCTCCCCCCCCCAATATTGACTATCCTCCCCCAATATTGACTATCCACCCCCCCAATATTGACTATCCCCCCCAATATTGACTATCTCCCCCAATATTGACTATCCCTCCCCACTATTGACTATCCCCCCCCAATATTGACTATTTCCCCCCCTAAATATTGACTATCCCCCCTAATATTGACTATGCCCCGCAATATTGACTATCCCCCCCCAATATTGACTATCCCCACCCAATATTGACTATCCCCACCCCCTCAATATTGACTATCTCCCCCCCCCAATATTAACTTTCTCCCCGCCCCCAATATTGACTATCTCCCCCCTAAATATTGACTATCACCCCTAATATTGACTATCCCCCGCAATATTGACTATCCCCCCAAGTATTGACTATCCCCCCCAATATTGACTATCCCCCCCCAATATTGACTATCCCCACCCCCTCAATATTGACTATCTCCCGTCCCAATATTGACTATCTCCCCCCCCAATATTGACTATCCCCCCACAATATTGACTATCCACCCCCCCAATATTGACTATCCCCCCCAATATTGACTATTCCCCCCTCAATATTGACTATCAGCCCCAATATTGACTATCCCCCCTCAATATTGATTATCCCCCCAATATTGACTATCCCCCCCCAATATTGACGATCTCACCGCCCCCCAATATTGACTATCTCCCCCCTAAATATTGACTATCCCCCCCAATATTCATTATCCTCCCCCCCAATATTGACAATCTACCCCCCCAATATTGACTATCCCCCCCAATATTGACTATCTCCCCCCCTCAATATTGACTATCCCCCCAATATTCATTATCCTCCCCCCCAATATTGACTATCCCCCCCAATATTGACTATTCCCCACTCAATATTGACTATCCCACCCAGTATTGACTATCCCCCCCAATATTGACTATCCCCCCGCAATATTGACTATCCCCACCCCCTCAATATTGACTATCTCCCCCTCAATATTGACTATCTCCCCCCACAATATTGACTATGTCCCCCCCCAATATTGACTATCCCCCCCCAATATTGACTATCCACCCCCTCAATATTGACTATCGCCCCCAGTATTGACTATCCCCCCAATATTGACTATCCCCCCGCAATATTGACTATCCCCACCCCCTCAATATTAACTATCTCCCCCCCCAATATTGACTATCCACCCCCCCAATATTGACTATCCCCCCCAATATTGACTATTCCCCCCTCAATATTGACTATCAGCCCCAATATTGACTATCCCCCCTCAATATTGATTATCCCCCCAATATTGACTATCCCCCCCAATATTGACGATCTCACCGCCCCCCAATATTGACTATCTCCCCCCTAAATATTGACTATGCCCCCCAATATTCATTATCCTCCCCCCCAATATTGACAATCTACCCCCCTAATATTGACTATCCCCCCCAATATTGACTATCTCCCCCCCTCAATATTGACTATCCCCCCAATATTCATTATCCTCCCCCCCAATATTGACTATCCCCCCCAATATTGACTATTCCCCACTCAATATTGACTATCCCACCCAGTATTGACTATCCCCCCCAATATTGACTATCCCCCCGCAATATTGACTATCCCCACCCCCTCAATATTGACTATCTCCCCCTCAATATTGACTATCTCCCCCCACAATATTGACTATGTCCCCCCCCAATATTGACTATCCCCCCCCAATATTGACTATCCACCCCCTCAATATTGACTATCGCCCCCAGTATTGACTATCCCCCCAATATTGACTATCCCCCCGCAATATTGACTATCCCCACCCCCTCAATATTAACTATCTCCCCCCCCAATATTGACTATCCCCCCCAATATTGACTATCCCCCCCAATATTGACTATTCCCCCCTCAATATTGACTATCAGCCCCAATATTGACTATCCCCCCTCAATATTGATTATCCCCCCAATATTGACTATCTCCCCCCTAAATATTGACTACCCCCCCAATATTCATTATCCTCCCCCCCAATATTGACTATCTCCCCCCCCCAATATTGACTATCCCCCCCAATATTGACTATCTCCCACCCTCAATATTGACTATCCCCCCAATATTCATTATCCTCCCCCCCAATATTGACTATCCCCCCCAATATTGACTATTCCCCACTCAATATTGACTATCCCACCCAGTATTGACTATCCCCCCCAATATTGACTATCCCCCCGCAATATTGACTATACCCACCCCCTCAATATTGACTATCTCACCCCCAATATTGACTATCTCCCCCCCAATATTGACTATCTCCCCCCCCCCAATATTGACTATCCCCCCGCCAATATTGACTATCCTCCCCCAATATTGACTATCCACCCCCCCAATATTGACTATCCCCCCCAATATTGACTATCCCCCCCAATATTGACTATCCCTCCCCACTATTGACTATCCCCCCCCAATATTAACTATCTCCCCCCCTAAATATTGACTATCCCCCTTAATATTGACTATGCCCCGCAAAATATTGACTATCCCCCCCAATATTGACTATCCCCCCCAATATTGACTATCCCCCGCCCTCAATATTGACTATCTCCCCCCCAATATTGACTATCTCCCCGCCCCCAATATTGACTATCTCCCCCCTAAATATTGACTATCCCCACTAATATTGACTATCCCCCGCAATATTGACTATCTCCCCCCTAAATATTGACTATCCCCCCCAATATTCATTATCCTCCCCCCCAATATTGACAATCTACCCCCCCAATATTGACTATCCCCCCCAATATTGACTATCTCCCCCCCTCAATATTGACTATCCCCTCAATATTCATTATCCTCCCCCCCAATATTGACTATCCCCCCCCAATATTGACTATTCCCCACTCAATATTGACTATCCCACCCAGTATTGACTATCCCCCCCAATATTGACTATCCCCCCGCAATATTGACTATCCCCACCCCCTCAATATTGACTATCTCCCCCTCAATATTGACTATCTCCCCCCACAATATTGACTATGTCCCCCCCCAATATTGACTATCCCCCCCCAATATTGACTATCCACCCCCTCAATATTGACTATCGCCCCCAGTATTGACTATCCCCCCAATATTGACTATCCCCCCGCAATATTGACTATCCCCACCCCCTCAATATTAACTATCTCCCCCCCCAATATTGACTATCCACCCCCCCAATATTGACTATCCCCCCCAATATTGACTATTCCCCCCTCAATATTGACTATCAGCCCCAATATTGACTATCCCCCCTCAATATTGATTATCCCCCCAATATTGACTATCCCCCCCAATATTGACGATCTCACCGCCCCCCAATATTGACTATCTCCCCCCTAAATATTGACTATCCCCCCCAATATTCATTATCCTCCCCCCCAATATTGACAATCTACCCCCCCAATATTGACTATCCCCCCCAATATTGACTATCTCCCCCCCTCAATATTGACTATCCCCCCAATATTCATTATCCTCCCCCCCAATATTGACTATCCCCCCCAATATTGACTATTCCCCACTCAATATTGACTATCCCACCCAGTATTGACTATCCCCCCAATATTGACTATCCCCCCGCAATATTGACTATCCCCACCCCCTCAATATTGACTATCTCCCCCTCAATATTGACTATCTCCCCCCACAATATTGACTATGTCCCCCCCCAATATTGACTATCCCCCCCCAATATTGACTATCCACCCCCTCAATATTGACTATCGCCCCCAGTATTGACTATCCCCCCAATATTGACTATCCCCCCGCAATATTGACTATCCCCACCCCCTCAATATTAACTATCTCCCCCCCCAATATTGACTATCCCCCCCAATATTGACTATCCCCCCCAATATTGACTATTCCCCCCTCAATATTGACTATCAGCCCCAATATTGACTATCCCCCCTCAATATTGATTATCCCCCCAATATTGACTATCTCCCCCCTAAATATTGACTACCCCCCCAATATTCATTATCCTCCCCCCCAATATTGACTATCTCCCCCCCCCAATATTGACTATCCCCCCCAATATTGCCTATCTCCCACCCTCAATATTGACTATCCCCCCAATATTCATTATCCTCCCCCCCAATATTGACTATCCCCCCCAATATTGACTATTCCCCACTCAATATTGACTATCCCACCCAGTATTGACTATCCCCCCCAATATTGACTATCCCCCCGCAATATTGACTATACCCACCCCCTCAATATTGACTATCTCACCCCCAATATTGACTATCTCCCCCCCAATATTGACTATCTCCCCCCCCCAATATTGACTATCCCCCCGCCAATATTGACTATCCTCCCCCAATATTGACTATCCACCCCCCCAATATTGACTATCCCCCCCAATATTGACTATCCCCCCCAATATTGACTATCCCTCCCCACTATTGACTATCCCCCCCCAATATTAACTATCTCCCCCCCTAAATATTGACTATCCCCCTTAATATTGACTATGCCCCGCAAAATATTGACTATCCCCCCCAATATTGACTATCCCCCCCAATATTGACTATCCCCCGCCCTCAATATTGACTATCTCCCCCCCAATATTGACTATCTCCCCGCCCCCAATATTGACTATCTCCCCCCTAAATATTGACTATCCCCACTAATATTGACTATCCCCCGCAATATTGACTATACCCCCCAATATTGACTATCCCCCCCAATATTGACTATCCCCACCCAATATTGACTGTCCCCACCCCCTCAATATTGACTATCTCCCCCCCAATATTGACTATCTCCCCCCCAATATTGACTATCATCCCCAATATTGACTATCTCCCCCCCTCAATATTGACTATCCCCCCCAGTATTGACTATCCCCCCCAATATTGACTATCCCCCGCAATATTGACTATCCCCACCCCCTCAATATTGACTATCTCCCCCCCACAATATTGACTATCCCCCCCCAATATTGACTATCTCCCCCCCCAATATTGACTATCCCCCCGCCAATATTGACTATCCCCCCCTCAATATTGACTATCCCCCTCCAATATTGACTATCCCCCCAATATTGACTATCCCCCCCAATATTGACTATCCCTCCCCACTATTGACTATCCCCCCCCAATATTAACTATCTCCCCCCCTAAATATTGACTATCCCCCTTAATATTGACTATGCCCCCAATATTGACTATCCCCCCCAATATTGACTATGTCCCCACCTCAATATTGACTATCCCCCCACAATATTGACTATCCACCCCCCCAATATTGACTATCCCCCCCAATATTGACTATTCCCCCCTCAATATTGACTATCCACCCCAATATTGACTATCCCCCCCTCAATATTGATTATCCCCCCAATATCGACTATCCCCCCCCAATATTGACGATCTCACCTCCCCCCAATATTTACTAGCTCCTCCCCTCAATATTGACTATCCACCCAATATTGACTTTCTCCCCGCCCCCAATATTGACTATCTCCCCCCTAAATATTGACTATCCCCCCTAATATTGACTATCCCCCGCAATATTGACTATCCCCCCAAGTATTGACTATCCGCCCCAATATTGACTATCCCCCCCCAATATTGACTATCCCCACCCCCTCAATATTGACTATCTCCCCCCCCAATATTGACTATCTCCCCCCCCAATATTGACTATCCCCACACAATATTGACTATCCACCCCCCCAATATTGACTATCCCCCCCAATATTGACTATTCCCCCCTCAATATTGACTATCAGCCCCAATATTGACTATCCCCCCTCAATATTGATTATCCCCCCAATATTGACTATCCCCCCCCAATATTGACGATCTCACCGCCCCCCAATATTGACTATCTCCCCCCTAAATATTGACTATCCCCCCCAATATTCATTATCCTACCCCCCAATATTGACTATCTCCCCCCCAATATTGACTATCCCCCCCAATATTGACGATCTCCCCCCCTCAATATTGACTATCCCCCCCAATATTCATTATCCTCCCCCCCAATATTGACTATCCCCCCCAATATTGACTATTCCCCACTCAATATTGACTATCCCACCCAGTATTGACTATCCCCCCCAATATTGACTATCCCCCCGCAATATTGACTATCTCCACCCCCTCAATATTGACTATCTCCCCCCCAATATTGACTATCTCCCCACCAATATTGACTATCTCCCCCCCCCCCAATATTGACTATCCCCCCGCCAATATTGACTATCCGCCCTCAATATTGACTATCCCCCTCCAATATTGATTATCTCACCCCCCAATATTGACTATCAGCCCCAATATTGACTATCCCCCCTCAATATTGATTATCCCCCCAATATTGACTATCCCCCCCCCAATATTGACGATCTCACCGCCCCCCAATATTGACTATCTCCCCCCCCAATATTGACTATCCCCCCCAATATTGACTATCTCCCCCCCTCAATATTGACTATCCCCCCAATATTCATTATCCTCCCCCCCAATATTGACTATCCCCCCCAATATTGACTATTCCCCACTCAATATTGACTATCCCACCCAGTATTGACTATCCCCCCCAATATTGACTATCCCCCCGCAATATTGACTATCCCCACCCCCTCAATATTGACTATCTCCCCCCAATATTGACTATCTCCCCCCCAATATTGACTATCTCCCCCCCCAATATTGACTATCCCCCCGCCAATATTGACTATCCCCCCTCAATATTGACTATCCCCCTCCAATATTGACTATCTCACCCCCCAATATTGACTATCCCCCCCAATATTGACTAACCCCCCAATATTGACTAAATCCCCAATATTGAATAACCCCTCCCAATATTGACTATCTCCCCCCCAATATTGTCTATCTGCCCCAATATTAACTATTCCCCCGCAATATTGACTATCCCCCCAAGTATTGACTATCCCCCCCAATATTGACAATCCCCCCCAATATTGACTATCCCCACCCCCTCAATATTGACTATCTCCCCCCACAATATTGACTATCTCCCCCCCCAATATTGACTATCCTCCCCCAATATTGACTATCCACCCCCCCAATATTGACTATCCCCCCCAATATTGACTATCCCCCCCAATATTGACTATCCCTCCCCACTATTGACTATCCCCCCCCAATATTAACTATCTCCCCCCCTAAATATTGACTATCCCCCCTAATATTGACTATGCCCCGCAATATTGACTATCCCCCCCAATATTGACTATCCCCCCCAATATTGACTATCCCCCGCCCTCAATATTGACTATCTCCCCCCCAATATTGACTATCTCCCCGCCCCCAATATTGACTATCTCCCCCCTAAATATTGACTATCCCCCCCAATATTGACTATCCCCCCCAATATTGACTATCCCCACCCAATATTGACTGTCCCCACCCCCTCAATATTGACTATCTCCCCCCCAATATTGACTATCTCCCCCCCAATATTGACTATCATCCCCAATATTGACTATCTCCCCCCCTCAATATTGACTATCCCCCCCAGTATTGACTATCCCCCCCAATATTGACTATCCCCCGCAATATTGACTATCCCCACCCCCTCAATATTGACTATCTCCCCCCCCCAATATTGACTATCCCCCCCCAATATTGACTATCTCACCCCCCAATATTGACTATCCCCCCCAATATTGACTATCCCCCCCAATAATGATTATCCCCTCCCAATATTGACTATCTCCCCCCCAATATTGTCTATCCGCCCCAATATTGACTATCCTCCCCCAATATTGACTATCCCCCCAATATTGACTATCCCCCCAATATTGACTATGTCCCCACCTCAATATTGACTATCCCCCCACAATATTGACTATCTTTCCCCCTCAATATTGACTTTCCCCCCCCAATATTGACTATCCCCCCCTTCAATATTGACTATCCCCCACAATATTGACTATTCACCCCCAATATTGACTATCTCCCCCCCAATATTGACGATCTCCCCGCCCCCCAATATTGACTATCTCCCCCCCCTCAATATTGACTATCCCCCCCAATATTGACTATCCCCCCAATATTGACTATCCCCCCCAATATTGACTATTCCCCCCCAATATTGACTATCCCCCCCAATATTGACTATCCCCCCCAATATTGACTATCCCTCCCCAATATTGACTATCTCCCCCCCTCAATATTGACTATCCCCCCAATATTCATTATCCTCCCCCCCAATATTGACTATCCCCCCCCAATATTGACTATTCCCCACTCAATATTGACTATCCCACCCAGTATTGACTATCCCCCCCAATATTGACTATCCCCCCGCAATATTGACTATCCCCACCCCCTCAATATTGACTATCTCCCCCTCAATATTGACTATCTCCCCCCACAATATTGACTATGTCCCCCCCCAATATTGACTATCCCCCCCCAATATTGACTATCCACCCCCTCAATATTGACTATCGCCCCCAGTATTGACTATCCCCCCAATATTGACTATCCCCCCGCAATATTGACTATCCCCACCCCCTCAATATTAACTATCTCCCCCCCCAATATTGACTATCCCCCCCAATATTGACTATCCCCCCTCAATATTGACGATCCCCTTCCAATATTGACTATCTCACCCCCCAATATTGACTATCCCCCCCAATATTGACTATCCCCCCCAATATTGACTATATCCCCAATATTGAATATCCCCTCCCAATATTGACTATCTCCCCCCCAATATTGTCTATCTGCCCCAATATTGACTATTCCCCCGCAATATTGACTATCCCCCCAAGTATTGACTATCCCCCCCAATATTGACTATCCCCCCCCAATATTGACTATCCCCACCCCCTCAATATTGACTATCTCCCCCCACAATATTGACTATCTCCCCCCCCCAATATTGACTATCCTCCCCCAATATTGACTATCCACCCCCCCAATATTGACTATCCCCCCCAATATTGACTATCTCCCCCAATATTGACTATCCCTCCCCACTATTGACTATCCCCCCCCAATATTGACTATTTCCCCCCCTAAATATTGACTATCCCCCCTAATATTGACTATGCCCCGCAATATTGACTATCCCCCCCCAATATTGACTATCCCCACCCAATATTGACTATCCCCACCCCCTCAATATTGACTATCTCCCCCCCCCAATATTAACTTTCTCCCCGCCCCCAATATTGACTATCTCCCCCCTAAATATTGACTATCACCCCTAATATTGACTATCCCCCGCAATATTGACTATCCCCCCAAGTATTGACTATCCCCCCCAATATTGACTATCCCCCCCCAATATTGACTATCCCCACCCCCTCAATATTGACTATCTCCCGTCCCAATATTGACTATCTCCCCCCCCAATATTGACTATCCACCCCCCCAATATTGACTATCCCCCCCAATATTGACTATTCCCCCCTCAATATTGACTATCAGCCCCAATATTGACTATCCCCCCTCAATATTGATTATCCCCCCAATATTGACTATCCCCCCCCAATATTGACGATCTCACCGCCCCCCAATATTGACTATCTCCCCCCTAAATATTGACTATCCCCCCCAATATTCATTATCCTCCCCCCCAATATTGACAATCTACCCCCCCAATATTGACTATCCCCCCCAATATTGACTATCTCCCCCCCTCAATATTGACTATCCCCCCAATATTCATTATCCTCCCCCCCAATATTGACTATCCCCCCCCAATATTGACTATTCCCCACTCAATATTGACTATCCCACCCAGTATTGACTATCCCCCCCAATATTGACTATCCCCCCGCAATATTGACTATCCCCACCCCCTCAATATTGACTATCTCCCCCTCAATATTGACTATCTCCCCCCACAATATTGACTATGTCCCCCCCCAATATTGACTATCCCCCCCCAATATTGACTATCCACCCCCTCAATATTGACTATCGCCCCCAGTATTGACTATCCCCCCAATATTGACTATCCCCCCGCAATATTGACTATCCCCACCCCCTCAATATTAACTATCTCCCCCCCCAATATTGACTATCCCCCCCAATATTGACTATCCCCCCCAATATTGACTATTCCCCCCTCAATATTGACTATCAGCCCCAATATTGACTATCCCCCCTCAATATTGATTATCCCCCCAATATTGACTATCCCCCCCAATATTGACGATCTCACCGCCCCCCAATATTGACTATCTCCCCCCTAAATATTGACTACCCCCCCAATATTCATTATCCTCCCCCCCAATATTGACTATCTCCCCCCCCCAATATTGACTATCCCCCCCAATATTGACTATCTCCCACCCTCAATATTGACTATCCCCCCAATATTCATTATCCTCCCCCCCAATATTGACTATCCCCCCCAATATTGACTATTCCCCACTCAATATTGACTATCCCACCCAGTATTGACTATCCCCCCCAATATTGACTATCCCCCCGCAATATTGACTATACCCACCCCCTCAATATTGACTATCTCACCCCCAATATTGACTATCTCCCCCCCAATATTGACTATCTCCCCCCCCCAATATTGACTATCCCCCCGCCAATATTGACTATCCTCCCCCAATATTGACTATCCACCCCCCCAATATTGACTATCCCCCCCAATATTGACTATCCCCCCCAATATTGACTATCCCTCCCCACTATTGACTATCCCCCCCCAATATTAACTATCTCCCCCCCTAAATATTGACTATCCCCCTTAATATTGACTATGCCCCGCAAAATATTGACTATCCCCCCCAATATTGACTATCCCCCCCAATATTGACTATCCCCCGCCCTCAATATTGACTATCTCCCCCCCAATATTGACTATCTCCCCGCCCCCAATATTGACTATCTCCCCCCTAAATATTGACTATCCCCACTAATATTGACTATCCCCCGCAATATTGACTATACCCCCCAATATTGACTATCCCCCCCAATATTGACTATCCCCACCCAATATTGACTGTCCCCACCCCCTCAATATTGACTATCTCCCCCCCAATATTGACTATCTCCCCCCCAATATTGACTATCATCCCCAATATTGACTATCTCCCCCCCTCAATATTGACTATCCCCCCCAGTATTGACTATCCCCCCAATATTGACTATCCCCCCCAATATTGACTATTCCCCCCCAATATTGACTATCCCCCCAATATTGACTATCCCCCCCAATATTGACTATCCCTCCCCAATATTGACTATCTCCCCCCCTCAATATTGACTATCCCCCCAATATTCATTATCCTCCCCCCCAATATTGACTATCCCCCCCCAATATTGACTATTCCCCACTCAATATTGACTATCCCACCCAGTATTGACTATCCCCCCCAATATTGACTATCCCCCCGCAATATTGACTATCCCCACCCCCTCAATATTGACTATCTCCCCCTCAATATTGACTATCTCCCCCCACAATATTGACTATGTCCCCCCCCAATATTGACTATCCCCCCCCAATATTGACTATCCACCCCCTCAATATTGACTATCGCCCCCAGTATTGACTATCCCCCCAATATTGACTATCCCCCCGCAATATTGACTATCCCCACCCCCTCAATATTAACTATCTCCACCCCCCCAATATTGACTATCCCCCCCAATATTGACTATCCCCCCTCAATATTGACGATCCCCTTCCAATATTGACTATCTCACCCCCCAATATTGACTATCCCCCCCAATATTGACTATCCCCCCCAATATTGACTATATCCCCAATATTGAATATCCCCTCCCAATATTGACTATCTCCCCCCCAATATTGTCTATCTGCCCCAATATTGACTATTCCCCCGCAATATTGACTATCCCCCCAAGTATTGACTATCCCCCCCAATATTGACTATCCCCCCCCAATATTGACTATCCCCACCCCCTCAATATTGACTATCTCCCCCCACAATATTGACTATCTCCCCCCCCCAATATTGACTATCCTCCCCCAATATTGACTATCCACCCCCCCAATATTGACTATCCCCCCCAATATTGACTATCTCCCCCAATATTGACTATCCCTCCCCACTATTGACTATCCCCCCCCAATATTGACTATTTCCCCCCCTAAATATTGACTATCCCCCCTAATATTGACTATGCCCCGCAATATTGACTATCCCCCCCCAATATTGACTATCCCCACCCAATATTGACTATCCCCACCCCCTCAATATTGACTATCTCCCCCCCCCCAATATTAACTTTCTCCCCGCCCCCAATATTGACTATCTCCCCCCTAAATATTGACTATCACCCCTAATATTGACTATCCCCCGCAATATTGACTATCCCCCCAAGTATTGACTATCCCCCCCAATATTGACTATCCCCCCCCAATATTGACTATCCCCACCCCCTCAATATTGACTATCTCCCGTCCCAATATTGACTATCTCCCCCCCCAATATTGACTATCCCCCCACAATATTGACTATCCACCCCCCCAATATTGACTATCCCCCCCAATATTGACTATTCCCCCCTCAATATTGACTATCAGCCCCAATATTGACTATCCCCCCTCAATATTGATTATCCCCCCAATATTGACTATCCCCCCCCAATATTGACGATCTCACCGCCCCCCAATATTGACTATCTCCCCCCTAAATATTGACTATCCCCCCCAATATTCATTATCCTCCCCCCCAATATTGACAATCTACCCCCCCAATATTGACTATCCCCCCCAATATTGACTATCTCCCCCCCTCAATATTGACTATCCCCCCAATATTCATTATCCTCCCCCCCAATATTGACTATCCCCCCCCAATATTGACTATTCCCCACTCAATATTGACTATCCCACCCAGTATTGACTATCCCCCCCAATATTGACTATCCCCCCGCAATATTGACTATCCCCACCCCCTCAATATTGACTATCTCCCCCTCAATATTGACTATCTCCCCCCACAATATTGACTATGTCCCCCCCCAATATTGACTATCCCCCCCCAATATTGACTATCCACCCCCTCAATATTGACTATCGCCCCCAGTATTGACTATCCCCCCAATATTGACTATCCCCCCGCAATATTGACTATCCCCACCCCCTCAATATTAACTATCTCCCCCCCCAATATTGACTATCCCCCCCAATATTGACTATCCCCCCCAATATTGACTATTCCCCCCTCAATATTGACTATCAGCCCCAATATTGACTATCCCCCCTCAATATTGATTATCCCCCCAATATTGACTATCCCCCCCAATATTGACGATCTCACCGCCCCCCAATATTGACTATCTCCCCCCTAAATATTGACTACCCCCCCAATATTCATTATCCTCCCCCCCAATATTGACTATCTCCCCCCCCCCAATATTGACTATCCCCCCCAATATTGACTATCTCCCACCCTCAATATTGACTATCCCCCCAATATTCATTATCCTCCCCCCCAATATTGACTATCCCCCCCAATATTGACTATTCCCCACTCAATATTGACTATCCCACCCAGTATTGACTATCCCCCCCAATATTGACTATCCCCCCGCAATATTGACTATACCCACCCCCTCAATATTGACTATCTCACCCCCAATATTGACTATCTCCCCCCCAATATTGACTATCTCCCCCCCCCAATATTGACTATCCCCCCGCCAATATTGACTATCCTCCCCCAATATTGACTATCCACCCCCCCAATATTGACTATCCCCCCCAATATTGACTATCCCCCCCAATATTGACTATCCCTCCCCACTATTGACTATCCACCCCCAATATTAACTATCTCCCCCCCTAAATATTGACTATCCCCCTTAATATTGACTATGCCCCGCAAAATATTGACTATCCCCCCCAATATTGACTATCCCCCCCAATATTGACTATCCCCCGCCCTCAATATTGACTATCTCCCCCCCAATATTGACTATCTCCCCGCCCCCAATATTGACTATCTCCCCCCTAAATATTGACTATCCCCACTAATATTGACTATCCCCCGCAATATTGACTATACCCCCCAATATTGACTATCCCCCCCAATATTGACTATCCCCACCCAATATTGACTGTCCCCACCCCCTCAATATTGACTATCTCCCCCCCAATATTGACTATCTCCCCCCCAATATTGACTATCATCCCCAATATTGACTATCTCCCCCCCTCAATATTGACTATCCCCCCCAGTATTGACTATCCCCCCCAATATTGACTATCCCCCGCAATATTGACTATCCCCACCCCCTCAATATTGACTATCTCCCCCCCACAATATTGACTATCCCCCCCCAATATTGACTATCTCCCCCCCCAATATTGACTATCCCCCCGCCAATATTGACTATCCCCCCCTCAATATTGACTATCCCCCTCCAATATTGACTATCTCACCCCCCAATATTGACTACGCCCCCAATATTGACTATCCCCCCCAATAATGATTATCCCCTCCCAATATTGACTATCGCCCCCCCAATATTGTCTATCCGCCCCAATATTGACTATCCTCCCCCAATATTGACTATCCCCCCAATATTGACTATCCCCCCCAATATTGACTATGTCCCCACCTCAATATTGACTATCCCCCCACAATATTGACTATCCACCCCCCCAATATTGACTATCCCCCCCAATATTGACTATTCCCCCCTCAATATTGACTATCCACCCCAATATTGACTATCCCCCCCTCAATATTGATTATCCCCCCAATATCGACTATCCCCCCCCAATATTGACGATCTCACCTCCCCCCAATATTTACTAGCTCCTCCCCTCAATATTGACTATCCACCCAATATTGACTTTCTCCCCGCCCCCAATATTGACTATCTCCCCCCTAAATATTGACTATCCCCCCTAATATTGACTATCCCCCGCAATATTGACTATCCCCCCAAGTATTGACTATCCGCCCCAATATTGACTATCCCCCCCAATATTGACTATCCCCACCCCCTCAATATTGACTATCTCCCCCCCCAATATTGAC
Source organism: Pristiophorus japonicus (assembly GCF_044704955.1). Taxonomy (NCBI): domain Eukaryota; kingdom Metazoa; phylum Chordata; class Chondrichthyes; family Pristiophoridae; genus Pristiophorus; species Pristiophorus japonicus. The sequence continues at coordinate 9,109,597 of NC_091987.1, forward strand.
TATCTCCCCCCCCAATATTGACTATCCCCACACAATATTGACTATCCACCCCCCCAATATTGACTATCCCCCCCAATATTGACTATTCCCCCCTCAATATTGACTATCAGCCCCAATATTGACTATCCCCCCTCAATATTGATTATCCCCCCAATATTGACTATCCCCCCCAATATTGACGATCTCACCGCCCCCCAATATTGACTATCTCCCCCCTAAATATTGACTATCCCCCCCAATATTCATTATCCTACCCCCCAATATTGACTATCTCCCCCCCAATATTGACTATCCCCCCCAATATTGACGATCTCCCCCCCTCAATATTGACTATCCCCCCCAATATTCATTATCCTCCCCCCCAATATTGACTATCCCCCCCAATATTGACTATTCCCCACTCAATATTGACTATCCCACCCAGTATTGACTATCCCCCCCAATATTGACTATCCCCCCGCAATATTGACTATCCCCACCCCCTCAATATTGACTATCTCCCCCCCAATATTGACTATCTCCCCACCAATATTGACTATCTCCCCCCCCCAATATTGACTATCCCCCCGCCAATATTGACTATCCGCCCTCAATATTGACTATCCCCCTCCAATATTGATTATCTCACCCCCCAATATTGACTATCAGCCCCAATATTGACTATCCCCCCTCAATATTGATTATCCCCCCAATATTGACTATCCCCCCCCAATATTGACGATCTCACCGCCCCCCAATATTGACTATCTCCCCCCCCAATATTGACTATCCCCCCCAATATTGACTATCTCCCCCCCTCAATATTGACTATCCCCCCAATATTCATTATCCTCCCCCCCAATATTGACTATCCCCCCCAATATTGACTATTCCCCACTCAATATTGACTATCCCACCCAGTATTGACTATCCCCCCCAATATTGACTATCCCCCCGCAATATTGACTATCCCCACCCCCTCAATATTGACTATCTCCCCCCAATATTGACTATCTCCCCCCCAATATTGACTATCTCCCCCCCCCCAATATTGACTATCCCCCCGCCAATATTGACTATCCCCCCTCAATATTGACTATCCCCCTCCAATATTGACTATCTCACCCCCCAATATTGACTATCCCCCCCAATATTGACTAACCCCCCCAATATTGACTAAATCCCCAATATTGAATAACCCCTCCCAATATTGACTATCTCCCCCCCAATATTGTCTATCTGCCCCAATATTAACTATTCCCCCGCAATATTGACTATCCCCCCAAGTATTGACTATCCCCCCCAATATTGACTATCCCCCCCAATATTGACTATCCCCACCCCCTCAATATTGACTATCTCCCCCCACAATATTGACTATCTCCCCCCCCAATATTGACTATCCTCCCCCAATATTGACTATCCACCCCCCCAATATTGACTATCCCCCCCAATATTGACTATCCCCCCCAATATTGACTATCCCTCCCCACTATTGACTATCCCCCCCCAATATTAACTATCTCCCCCCCTAAATATTGACTATCCCCCCTAATATTGACTATGCCCCGCAATATTGACTATCCCCCCCAATATTGACTATCCCCCCCAATATTGACTATCCCCCGCCCTCAATATTGACTATCTCCCCCCAATATTGACTATCTCCCCGCCCCCAATATTGACTATCTCCCCCCTAAATATTGACTATCCCCCCCAATATTGACTATCCCCCCCAATATTGACTATCCCCACCCAATATTGACTGTCCCCACCCCCTCAATATTGACTATCTCCCCCCCAATATTGACTATCTCCCCCCCAATATTGACTATCATCCCCAATATTGACTATCTCCCCCCCTCAATATTGACTATCCCCCCCAGTATTGACTATCCCCCCCAATATTGACTATCCCCCGCAATATTGACTATCCCCACCCCCTCAATATTGACTATCTCCCCCCCCCAATATTGACTATCCCCCCCCAATATTGACTATCTCACCCCCCAATATTGACTATCCCCCCCAATATTGACTATCCCCCCCAATAATGATTATCCCCTCCCAATATTGACTATCTCCCCCCCAATATTGTCTATCCGCCCCAATATTGACTATCCTCCCCCAATATTGACTATCCCCCCAATATTGACTATCCCCCCAATATTGACTATGTCCCCACCTCAATATTGACTATCCCCCCACAATATTGACTATCTTTCCCCCTCAATATTGACTTTCCCCCCCCAATATTGACTATCCCCCCCTTCAATATTGACTATCCCCCACAATATTGACTATTCACCCCCAATATTGACTATCTCCCCCCCAATATTGACGATCTCCCCGCCCCCCAATATTGACTATCTCCCCCCCCTCAATATTGACTATCCCCCCCAATATTGACTATCCCCCCAATATTGACTATCCCCCCCAATATTGACTATTCCCCCCCAATATTGACTATCCCCCCCAATATTGACTATCCCCCCCAATATTGACTATCCCTCCCCAATATTGACTATCCCCCCCCAATATTGACTATCCCCCCTCAATATTGACCATCCCCCCCAATATTGACGATCACCCCCTCAATATTGACTATCCTCCCCCAATATTGGCTATATCCTCCCCAATATTGACTATCTCCCCCCTAATATTGATTATCCCCCCCAATATTGACTACCCCCCTCAATATTGACTATCTCCCCCCCAATATTGACTAACCCCCCCAATATTGACTATCTCCCCCCCAATATTGACTATCCCCCCAATATTGACTATATCCCCCCCAATATTGAATATCCTCCCCTCAATATTGACTATCCGCCCCAATATTGAATATCTCCCCCCAATATTGACTATCCCCCCCAATATTGACTATCTCCCCCCCCAATATTGACTATCCCTCCCAATATTGACGATCTCCCCCCTCAATATTGACCATTCCCCCCCAATATTGACTATCCCCCCCTTCAATATAGACTATCCCCCCCAATATTGACTATTCCCCCCCAATATTGACTATCTCCCCTCAATATTGACGATCTCCCCGCCCCACAATATTGACTATCTCCCCCCCTCAATATTGACTATCCCCCCCAATATTGACTATCCCCCCCAATATTGACTATCCCTCCCCAATATTGACTATCCCTCCCCAATATTGACTATCTTCCCCCCTCAATATTGACTATCTCCCCCCAATATTGACTATCCTCCCCCCTCAATATTGACTATCTCCCCCCCAATATTGACTATCCCCCGCCCTCAATATTTACTATCTCCCCCCCTCAATATTGACTATCTCCCCCCTCAATATTGACTATCCTCTCCTTCAATATTGACTATCCCCCCCCAATATTGACTAACCCTCCCCAATATTGACTATCCCTCCCAATATTGACTATCCCCCCAATATTGACTACACCCCTCAATATTGACCATCCCCCCCAATATTGACTATCTCCCTGTCCCCAATATTGACTATCTCCCCCCCCAATATTGACTATCCCCCCAATATTGACTATCCCTCCCCAATATTGACTATCCCCCCCAATATTGACTATCCCCCCCAATATTGACTTTCCCCCCTCAATATTGACTATCTCCCCCCCAATATTGACTACCACCCCCTCAATATTGACTATCTCCCCCCCAATATTGACTAGCTCCCCCCCAATATTGACTATCTCCCCCCCTCAATATTGACTATCCCCCCAATATTGACTATCACCCCCCTCAATATTGACTGTCCCCCCCCAATATTGACTGTCCCCCCCAATATTGACGATCTCCCCTCCCCCAATATTGACTATCCCCCCAATATGGATTATCCCCCCCAATATTGACTATCCCTCCCCAATATTGACTATCCCACCCCTCAATATTGACTATCTCCCCCCCAATATTGACTATCCCCTGCTATCAATATTGACTATCTCCCCCCCAATATTGACTATCCCTCCCCAATATTGACTATCCCCCCCCCAATATTGACTATCCCCCCCAATATTGACTATCTCCCCCCCAATATTGACTATCCCCCCCCAATATTGACTGCCCCCCTCAATATTGACTATCTCCCCCCCAATATTGACTATCCCCCCTCAATATTGACCACCCCCCCAATATTGACTATCACCCCCCCAATATTGACTATCTCCCCCCCTCAATATTGACTGTCCCCCCCAATATTGACTATCCCCCCCAATATTGACGATCTCCCCGCCCCCAATATTGACTATCTCCCCCCCCAATATGGACTATCCCCTCCAATATGGACTATCCACCCCAATATTGATTATCCCTCGCCAATATTGACTTTCCCCCCCCTCAATATTGACTATCTCCCCCCCAATATTGACTACCACCCCCTCAATATTGACTATCTCCCCCCCAATATTGACTATCTCCCCCCCTCAATATTGACTATCCCCCCAATATTGACTATCACCCCCCTCAATATTGACTGTCCCCCCCAATATTGACTGTCCCCCACAATATTGACGATCTCCCCTCCCCCAATATTGACGATCTCCCCCCTCAATATTGACTATCCCCCCAATATGGATTATCCCCCCCAATATTGACTATCCCTCCCCAATATTGACTATCCCACCCCTCAATATTGACTATCTCCCCCCCCCAATATTGACTATCCCCTGCTATCAATATTGACTATCTCCCCCCAATATTGACTATCCCTCCCCAATATTGACTATCCCCCCCCAATATTGACTATCCCCCCCAATATTGACTATCTCCCCCCCAATATTGACTATCCCCCCCAATATTGACTACCCCCCTCAATATTGACTATCTCCCCCCCAATATTGACTATCCCCCCTCAATATTGACCACCCCCCCAATATTGACTATCACCCCCCCAATATTGACTATCTCCCCCCCTCAATATTGACTGTCCCCCCAATATTGACTATCCCCCCCAATATTGACGATCTCCCTGCCCCCAATATTGACTATCTCCCCCCCCCAATATGGACTATCCCCCCCAATATGGACTATCCACCCCAATATTGATTATCCCTCGCCAATATTGACTATCCCCTGCTCTCAATATTGACTACCTCCCCCCCAATATTGACTATCTCCCCACCCCCCAATATTGACTATCTCCACCCCTCAATATTGACTACCCCCACAATATTGCCTATCCCCCCCAATATTGACTATCCCCCCCCAATATTGACTATCCCCCCCAATATTGACTATCCCCCCCAATATTGACAATCCCTCCCCAATATTGACTATCCCCCCCAATATTGACTATCCCTCCCCAATATTGACTATCCCCCCCAATATTGACTATCCCCCCCAATATTGACTATCCCTCCCCAATATTGACTATCCCCCCCCAATATTGACTATCCCCCCTCAATATTGACCATCCCCCCCCAATATTGACGATCACCCCCTCAATATTGACTATCCTCCCCCAATATTGGCTATATCCCCCCCAATATTGACTATCTCCCGCCTAATATTGACTATCCCCCCCAATATTGACTACCCCCCTCAATATTGACTATCTCCCCCCCAATATTGACTAACCCCCCCTCAATATTGACTATCTCCTCCCCAATATTGACTATCCCCCCCAACATTGACTATCTCCCCCCCCAATATTGACTATCCCCCCCCCTCAATATTGACTTTCCCCCCCCCCGAATATGGTGTCATCCATAAATTTAGAAAATGTGCTTTTGATTCCGAAGTCTAAATCGTAAATGTAAATTATGAATAACAGTGGTCCCAGCACTGATCCTTGTGGGACCCCACTTTCCACCTTTCCAACTCCTTTTACTACCTTTTACCCTCTGACCTTATTCTTTAGTCAATTATGTGGTACCTTATTGAAGGCTTTTTGGAAATTTAGACAAATTATATCGACTGTATTATTCAGTCTATTCTCTCTTTGTCTTTAAAAAATTAAATGGGGTTGGTCAAGCAATACTTTCCATTTTGAAATCCATGCTGATTATTCATCATTTCATTTTTAGTTTCGAGATGTTTTGTTATTTTCTCCTTTAGTAGGGATTCCATTATTTTTCCTACCACCGATGTTAACCAGACTGGTCTACAGTTTCCTGGACATGTTCCATCTCCCTTCTTAAATATATTACATTAATTATTCGCTAGTCCTCTGGCGTTATATATTTTTCTAAAACATTGCTCAGTATGTGTAATACTGCCTTTTCTCGTTCTTCCCTAGATTCTTTTAAAATATGCAGATGTAATTCATCCAGTCCAGAGGTTTTATCCTCTTTTAGTTTGATTGGTTTATTTAATATTTCTTCTGGACTTCAAATATTTTCCTTGCAGACCTTGGTGGTGCATAATTTGGTGCTCACTGTGTAATCCCACGCAGAGCAAATCGTAAGGATGCCCTGTGTCGGAAATTAAAGTGTCCCATGCTGATGGAGCAGGGAATTCTAATGTATGCACCTGTGAGTATGCTCACAGGTTTGTAGAGCTGTTGCCCCTCCCCTTTTATAGGGGGCACTTGTAAAATATTTAATTTTAATGCCCCCCAAAAAAATCACAAAAAACCCCACAAATAAAAACCCTCAAAAATAAAAAATATTTTTAAAAAAGAGGGCAGTTAAAACGTGTCTGGAGTGTCCCCCTGATCGGGGGGGGGGACTTGATCCAATGTTTATTTTGTTCCGCCCCCCCAAAAGAGTTGTAGAGCTGTTGCTCTCCCTCACCGTTTATAGGGGGCACTTGTAAAATATATAATTTTAATGCCCCCCCCAAAAAAATCACAAAAAACCCCACAAAAAAAAAAAAAAATATATTTTTAAAAAGGGCAGTTAAAAGTTTCTGGAGTGTCCCCCAGATCGGGGAGGGGGCACTTGATCCAATGTTTATTTTGTTCCCCCCCCCCAAAAGAGTTGTAGAGCTGTTGCGAATAGGGCACTTGTTTGAAAGTGTTTGGAGTGTCCCCCAGATCAGGGGGCACTTGAGTTAATGTTTATTTTTTCTCCAAACAAAAGAGTTGTAGAACTGTTGCATGTCCACCAGTACGCTCGCGGCCTTCCGTGGGAGGTGTGCGCCGGAGGGACTGGAGTGCATCGTCACCCCCGGCAACCAAATTTTAATTTGATTTTATATGTTTTAAAGTTTAATTTGTTTTACTGCCAGTTTTAGTGTCCCCCTTCCCTTTTATAGGGGGCACTTGTGACACTTGTATATATTTGTGGTTTTAGTGCCCAAAAACAAGCACAAAAAAAATCACAAACCCCGCCCCCCCCCGCCCCAAAAAAGGCACTTGTAAACTGTTTGGAGTGTCCCCCCCTTGATTTAATGTTTATTTATTGTTTTGCAACAAAAGAGTTATAGAGCTGTTGCGTGTCCACCGGTACGCTGGCGGCCTTCCGTGAGAGCTGCATCATCATCCCCGGCAACCAAAGTTAATTTGATTTTAATGTCTAAAGGTTAATTTGTTTAATTTGCCAGTTTTTAAAGCCCCCCCCCCCACCCCTTTTAGCCAGGGGGCACTTGTATAATTTGTGTTTCTAGTGCCCTCAAAAGAAAAACAATGAGGCACTTGATTTAATGATTATGTTTCACAAAAGAGTTGTAGAGCTGTTGCGTGTCCACAGGTACACTCGCGGCCTTCCACGAGAGGTGGGCGCCGGAAGGATTGGATTGCATTATCATCCCTGGCAACCAAATTTTGATTTGATGTAAGTTGCTGTCAAAGTTTAATTCGTTTATTGTGTCGGCTTCAGTGACCCCGCCCCCTGTTAGCCAGTGGGCACTTGTATAACTTGCGTTTTTGGTGCCCTTAAAAAAAACACAAGGGGTCACTGTAATGAAAGTTTTTAGAGTGTCCCCCGCCCCGCTTTAATCAGGGGACTCTTGATTATTGTCTTCAACTAAAATAGTTGTAGAGCTGTTGCATTGGGAGTGGCTTAGCTGGTCATTGTTTGTTCACAAGACTCAATAAAACCCCAGTCACTTGGGTCTGCGTCATCCATGATGAGGTATGCAGCTGTGAGCCTGGTGGAGGAACTGGTAATGTGTAGTGCGATTGTTAAACCTTTGTTAGTAAACCAACTAGTTCTTAATAGCAATGTGTTGCTATGAATTCTTAAGCAAAGAACCCATGAAGCAAGTACATTACAGGAATCGTTCTTCCTAGGGTGCTTATTGGATAAGCAGTCGCACAAATTTACTCTTCATCCAACCCCGATGTGCCTGACCTAAAACTGATTAGGTGCCCAAACTGAAAAGCTGCTGCATTCTTCAAACTGAGATCCCACAAGATTTGCGGGGAAACAAAAACTATAAGGTCTGTAATTAGCTGTCAATGGCCGGGAGCAGTTGAGTGCTTGGTTCCTCACTGGCACCAAGGTTGCTTGTCACACCAAACGGGAGGTTGAGTTTTGGCAGTTGTCTGCATGGAGCACCACATGGGAGCATTCCACATCTGACAAGGGGAGGAAGAGAAAACAAATAGCAGGAACTATCTATCTCAATTCCACTTCATTGCCCAATCCATATCTCAGATCTTCAAGCTGTCAGACCTCTGCTGAAACCCGCTCAAGTATACTGTGAGTGCACTTCATCACTTCACAGCCCTTACCCATGTGGTCCTTCCTCACACACTTAATGCCACACTGCATCCAGGCCCTACAGTCCAGAGACATGACCGTGCTGCCCAGGAACAAAGAACAAATGTGGTTGATCATCCCACTTCCATTTTATTTTCAAGATCTATTTTTTTTTCTCAAATGCATCAAGAATCTGCAAAGGGATATAGACAGGCTAAGTGAGTGGGCAAAAATTTGGCAGATGGAGTATAATATGGGAAAGTGTGAGGTGAACTAATAGAAAAGCAAATTACAATTTAAATGGAGAAAAATTGCCAAGTGCTTCAGTACAGAGGGACCTGGGGGTCCTTGTGCATGAAACACAAAACGTTAGTATGCAGGTACAGCAAGTAATCAGGAAGGTAAATGGAATGTTGGCCATTATTGCAAGGGGGATAGAGTATAAAAGCAGAGAAGTCCTGCTACAACTGTACAGGGTATTGGTAAGGCCACACCTGGAGTACTGCATGAAGTTTTGGTCTCCATATTTAAGGAAGGATATACTTGCATAGGAAGCTGTTCAGAGAAGGTTCACTAGGTTGATTCTGGAGATGAGGGGGCTGCCTGAAGATAGGTTGAGAAGGCTGGGCCTATACTCATTGGAGTTCAGAAGAATGAGAGATGATCTTATTGAAACATATAAGATAATGAGGGGGCTCGAGAAGGTGAATGCAGAGAAGATATTTCCACTCATAGGTTGAAACTAAAACTAGGGGACATAGTCTCAGAATAAGAGGCCGCCCATTTAAAACTGAGATGAGGAGAAATTTCTTCTCTCAGAGGGTTGTAAATCTGTGGAATTCTCTGCCCAGAGAGCTGTGGAGGCTGGGTCATTGAATATATTTAAGGCGGAAATAAACAGATATTTGAGCGATAAGGGAATAAAGGGTTATGGGGAGCAGGCAGGGAAGTGGAGCTGAGTCCATGATCAGATCAGCCATGATCTTACTGAATGGCAGAGCAGGCTCGAGGGGCCAAATGGCCTGCTCCTGCTATTATGTAATACCATAATTACTCATAAAAAAGCGATAAGAAAATTTGAAGTATTTTTTGAAAGAGCGAAGTCATTTCTCTGACATTGTATTAAAAGTAGTGGTACTCATAGGGTTCAGGACCATTCTCACCCATCGCCCCTTTATCCTGTGTTAGCCTTGGCTCAATGCATCAGAAGGTTGTGGGTTCAAGTCCCACTCCAGAGACTTGAGCACAAAATCTAGGCTAACACTCCCAGTGCAGCACTGAGTGAGTCCTGGACTATCGAAGATGCCGTCTTTCAGATGAGACGTTAAACCTATGGCCCTGTCTGCCCTCTCAGGGTGGGGTAAAAGATTCCATGGCATGATCTAGAAGAAGGTTGTGCTTAGCAGTCTCATAATTCAGGATAGAACATGTGTACTCAACGGAACAAGTCGCAGAATAAAATGCAAGCTGGCTACGAAATATGAAACAGAGAGTAGGGGTTAAAACATAGAAACATAGAAACAATGAAAATAGGTGCAGGAGTAGGTCATTCGGCCCTTCAAGCCTGCGCCACCATTCAATAAGATCATGGCTGATCATTCACCTCAGAACCCCTTTCCTGTTTTCTCTCCATACCCCTTGATCCCTTTAGCCGTTAGAGCCATATCTAACTCCGTCTTGAATATATCCAACGAACTGGCATCAACAACTCTCTGCGATAGAGAATTCCACAGGTTAACAACTCTCTGAGTGAAGAAGTTTCTCCTCATCTCAGTCCTAAATGGCTTACTCCTTATCCTTAGACTGTGAGTCCTGGTTCTGGACTTCCCCAACATCGGGAACATTCTTCCTGCATCTAACCTGTCCCATCCCGTCAGAATTTTATATGTTTCTATTATTCTCATTCTTCTAAACTCCAGTGAATACAGGCCCAGTCGATCCAGTCTCTCCTCATATGTCAGTCCTGCCATCCCGGGAAGTAGTTACTCAGACTAGGAAAACGTGGAAGTGGTGTTCCATAGGGATCGCTGCTGGGTCACTGCTGTTCACCAGTTATGTAAACCATCTGAACATGAGAATTGGAAGTAGAATTTAACAATTTGCCAACAACACCAAATTGAGGGGGTGTTAATATTGAGGTGGACTGCGACAAACTCCAGGAAGACATTAATAAACTTGCAAAATGGGCGTGTAATTGGCAGAGGAACATCAATATAGATAAGTGTGAGATGGTACAGTTTGGTAGGAAGACTAATTGTCCAAATAGGGTACTGGAGCAGAGGGATCTGGGGGGACAGATATTCACTAGAAATAGCGACACAGACCATAAAAAATAACACCGTAAAAAAAGCAAACAAAGCATTGGGGTTTATTTCTAGAGTGATGGAATTGAAAAGCAGAGACGTTATGCTAAACTTTTATGGAATTTGATTGGACCATACTTGAAAATACTGTGAACAGTTCTGGTCTCCATATTATTTAAAGTATATCGAGGCATTTGAGATGGTGTAAAAAAGGTTTACTAGAACGATACCAGAACTGAGAGGCTGTACCCATCAGGAAGTATTTAGCAGGCTGGGGCTGTTTTCTCTGAGGGGTGAACTGATAGAGGTGGTTAAGATAATGAAAAGGTTTGATTGGGTAGAGGTGGAGAAGATGTTTCCAGTTGTGATGAGATCAGAACTCGAGGCCATCAATATAAGATAGTCACTAATAAATCCAATAGCGAATTCAGGTGAAACGTCTTTACCCAGAAAGTGGTTGGAATGTGGAACTCGCTGCCACAAGGAGTAGTTGAGGCGAATAGCTTAGGTGTATTTAAGCGGAGGCTAGATTAGCATACGAGGGAGAAAAGAATAGAAAGATAAGTTGTTGTAGATGGTTTGCAGGGGACTCATGTGGAACATAAAAACCATCATTGACGTATTGGGCCTGTTTTTACGCTGTAAGAGCAGCATGGAATTCTCCCAAGTGTCCTGGGCATTATTCATCCCTCAACCAAAATCACTAAAAGGCAGATTATTTAGTCATTATCATGTGCAGCGTGTCATCGCTAGAATCTTCCTCAGCCATCTTCTCCCTGTGGCTGAAGAACTCCTCCCGGAGTTGCAAAGCCGATTCCGTCTACTATGGGGTACAACGGACATGATCTTTACGGCACAACAACTGCACGGAAAATGCAGGGAACTGCATCAATCATTGTACATGGCCTTCTTTGACCTTACAAAGGCCTTTGACATTGTTAACCACGAGGGACTATGGAGCGTCCTCCTTTGTTTCGGCTGCCCTCAAAGGTTTGTCACCATCCTCCGCCTGCTCCACGATGACATGCAAGCCGTGATCCTGATCCAACGGATCCACCACAGACCCAATCCACGTTTCGACCGGGGTCAAGCAGGGCTGTGTCATCGCGCCAACTCTCTTCTCGATCTTCCTCGCTGCGATGCTCCACCTCACGCTCAACAAGCTCCCCGCTGGAGTGGAACTAAACTATTGAATCAGCAGGAATCTGTTCAACCTTTGGTGCCTCCAGACTAGATCCAAGATCGTCCATCCTCTGTCGTCTAACGACAGTACGTGGACGACGCTTGCTTCTGTGCACAATCAGAGAACTGAACTCCAAGTCATAGTCAACATCTTCACAGAGGCATAGGAAAGCATGGGCTTTACACTAAACATCTGTAAGACAATGGTCCTCCACCAACCTGGCCCCGCCATGCAGCACTGCAACCCGGTCATTAAAATCCATGGTGCGGCCCTGGACAATGTGGAACACTTTCCATACCTCAGAAGCCTATTGTCAGCAAGGCAGCAAGGGCAGACATCGACGACGAGGTCCAACACCGCCTCCAGTGCGCCAGTGCAGCCTTCGGCCGCCTGAGGAAGAGAGTGTTTGAAGACCAGGACCTCAAATCTGGCACCAAGCTCATGGTCTACAGGGCTGTAGTGATACCTGCCCTCCTGTATGGCTCAGAGACGTGGACCATATGCAGTAGACACCTTAAATCGTTGGAGAAATACCACCAGTGATGCCTCCGCAAGATCCTGCAAATCCCCTGGGAAGATCGACGCACCAATGTCAGTGATCTCGATCAGGCCAACATCCCCAGCATCGAAGCACTGACCACACTCGATCAGCTCCGTTGGGCGGACCACACTGTCCACATGCCCGACACGAGAATCCCAAAGCAAGTGCTCGACTCGAAACTCCTACACGGCAAGCGAGCCCCAGATGGGCAGAGGAAATGTTTCAAGGACTCCCTCAAAGCCTCCTTGATTAAGTACAACATCCCCATCGACACCTGGGAGTCCCTGGCCAAAGGCCGCCCTAAGTGGAGGAAGAGCATCCGGGAGGGCGCTGAGCACCTTGAGTCTCATCACCGAGAGCATGCAGAAAACAAGCGCAGGCAGCGGAAGGAGCGTGCGGCAAACCAGTCCCACCCACCCTTTCCCTCAACCACCGTCTGTCCCACCTGTGACAGAGAATGTAATTCTTACATTGGACTACACAGTCACCTGAGAACTCACTTTTAGAGTGGAAGCAAATCTTCCTCAATTTCGAGGGACTGCCTATGATGATGGTGACTGCTGTGCGCAAATTGGCTGCCACGCCTCCGGCATTGCAACAGTGACTACACTTCAAAAGCACCTCATTGGCTGTAAAGCGCTTTGGGACATCCTGTTAAAGATGCTATATAAATGCGAGCCTTTCTTTGGAATCCATGCTGGCTATTATCAGCCAGTCACTAATTTATCATCACCAATCTCTGAGGATCACATTAAATGAATGTATGTGTCAGCCCTGGCTCAGTGGGGCGCACTCTGTCACCTCTGGGCCTGAAGGTTGTTGGTTCAAGTCCCACTGCAGATTTTTCAGTACACAAACTAGGCTGACATTCCCAGTGTAGTGCTGAGGGAGCGCTGCGCTGTCAGAAGTGTGATGCCTTTCAGATGCAACATTAAACCCTGGCCCTATCTGCCCTCTCAGATGGATGTAAAGATCCCATGGCATGAGAAGAATAGGGAAATTATTCTCAGCGTCCTAGCAAATATTTCTCCCCCAAACAACATCACTGTGGGAGCTTGCTGTGCACAAATTGGCTGCCACATTTCCGACATACCAACAGTGAATACATTTCAAAAGTAATTAATTGGCTGTGGCGAGCTTTGGGACATCCTGAGATCGTGAAAGGTACTATATAAATGCAACTCTTTCATTTTATTTAACATGCATTAAAGTCAGGAGTGTGATGGAATACTCTCCGCTTGCCTGGATGAGAGCAGCTCCAACAACACTCAAGAAACTCGACACCCTCCAGGACAAAGCATCCTGCTTGATTGACAACCCATCTACCACCTTAAACATTCACTCCCTCCACCACCGGTGCACCGTGGCTGCAGTGTGTACCATCTACAAGATGCACTGCAGCAACTTGCCAAGGCTTCTTTGGCAGCATCTCCCAAACCCGTGACCTCTACCAACTAGAAGGACAAGGGCAGCAGGCGCATGGGAACACCATCACCTGCAAGTTCCCCTCCAAGTCACACACCGTCCTGACTAGGAAATATATCATCCGTTCCTTCATCGTCGCTGGATTCAAAATCATTTACTCCCTCCCGAACAGCACCTTCACCACACGGACTGCAGCGGTTCAAGAAGGCGGCTCACCACCACCTTCTCAAGGGCAATTAGGGATGGGCAATAAATGCTAGCCTTGCTAGCGATGCCCGCATCCCGGAACTAATTTTTTTTAAATTGGAGGGATAATTGTAGCCAAATCAAAATCTCAAAGGTAAAATCTTAATTCATAGAAAATCATTTACTCCTTCATAGATTTGAAAAAGTACCTATTAACTGTCTAATGGCTGCTGTGGAACTGAGCCATAAGTTCCGTAGCATGTTCGAGGTTGACTACCTGGTCTGTGCTGAGTTAACTAACCTTAGACAACCTGATACTAACTTTTTGGGTTTTTAGACAACTTTGGGGAGGAAGAACATTTATTTGGAGATCTTCAGTGAGCAGGGATTAGTTGTCTGCAGGTAATTCAGCAGAATATTCTTTGGTGACGGTAGGGATGAATTCTCTCCCACACACACACACACACACACACGCACACACTTACACACACACGCACAGATACACACACACTCTCACACACACACTCTCACACGCACACACACACACGCACACATACACACACACTCTCTCACACACACACTCACACACACACACTCACACACACACACACACACACACATACACATACACACATATGCACACATACACACACTCACACACACACTCACTGACACACACACACACATCACACACACACACACACTCACACACACACACACACACACACACACACACACACACTCACACACACACACACACTCACTCACTCACTCACTCACTCACACTGTATAACTCCACTCCTGCCAGTACAGGAATGACCTCAATTTGTGACCCAGAGATAAATCGAGTCCAAAAATTGACTACCGTTCCCAGTGCTCATGAATCGAGAAACATCTCTGTCAGGAGATTATAAGGAGAGGCAGACAGCAGAAACCGAAAGCAAATGAATGAGAACCTATTATCCAGAAAGATTGATATTTGAAACAAATCACTGGCATGTTGTTAAAATAGACCATCGCATCCCAGGCTATACGAAGGCCTGAACAATGAGATGTTGCTTTTATTTACTGGTGAGGGAGAGAGGACAGTGGTGCAAGATACTTGTCGAGGTAAGCACTGAGGTAAGTGGGAATCTAAATTACCTTCAGAAATGTTTTTTTTGAGAAATACAATGATTTATTTTTCAATAAAGGAAAAGATTGGTTAAGGTAGGCAAAAAACAATCAGGAAGTTTACTACATTCATGGGCAGTAAGCCTGCTTGTTTCAAATTCATTCCGGACAATGTTGAGATTTATCTCCTGGCTTGGTATTTTTTCAACTGAAAACGTAAGTATCTAATAATTCTTATCAAGTTCAAGGGTCATCAGGAATTTTTTTCCATTATGCTCTTTTATATCAATGAGTCAACCCATAACAAAATATCTGGGTTGAGAAGAGTGGGAGAGCTATAGTGGTAGGGGATTCTATTGTAAGGGGAATAGATAGGCATTTCTGCTGCCGCAACTGAGACTCCAGGATGGTATGTTGCCTCCCTGGTGCAAGGGTCAAGGATGTCTCGGAGCGGCTGCAGGACAGTTAGGAGGGGGAGAGTGAACAGCCAATTGTCGTGGTGCATATAGGTACCAAAGATACAGGTAAAAATGGGATGAGGTCCTACAAGCTGAATTTAGGGAGCTAGGAGTTAAATTAAAAAGTAGGACTTCAAAGGTAGTAATCTCAGGATTGCTACCAGTGCCTTGTGCTAGTCAGAGTAGGAATTGCAGGATAGCTCAGATGAATACATGGCTTGAGGAGTGGTGCAGAAGTGAGGGATTCAAATGCCTGGGACATTGGAACCGGTTCTGGGGGAGGTGGGACCAGTACAAACCGGACTGTCTTCACCTGGGCAGGATCGGAACCAATCCTAGGAGGAGTGTTTGCTAGTGCTGTTGGGTAGGGGTTAAACTAATATGGCAGGGGGATGGGAACCTATGCAGGGAGACACAGGGAAGTAGAATGGGGGCAGAAGCAAAAGATAGAAAAAAGAAAAGTAAAAGTGGAGGGCAGAGAAACCCAAGGCAAAAATCAAAAAGGGCCACATTACAGCAAAATTCTAAAGGGGCAAAGTGTGTTAAAAAGACAAGCCTGAAGGCTCTGTGCCTCAATGTGAGGAATATTCGGAATAAGGTGGACGAATTAACTGCGCAGGCAGCAATTAACAAATATGATATAATTGGCATCACGGAGACATGGCTCCAGGGTGACCAAGGCTGGAAACTCAACATTCAGGGGTATTCAACATTCAGGAAGGATAGATAGAAAGGAAAAGGAGGTGGGGTAGCGTTGCTGGTTAAAGAGGAAATTAACGCAATAGTAAGGAAGGACATTAGCTTGGATGATGTGGAATCTGTATGGGTGGAGCTGCGGAATACCAAAGGGCAGAAAATGCTAGTGGGAGTTGTGCACAGACCACCAAACAGTAGTAGTGAGGTTGGGGACAGCATCAAACAAGAAATTAGGGATGCATGCAATAAAGGTACAGCAGTTATCATGGGCGACTGTAATCTACATATAGATTGGGCTCACCAAACTGGTAGCAATGTGGTGGAGGAGGATTTCCTGGAGTGTATTAGGGAAAATTTTCGAGACCAATATGTCGAGGAACCAACTATAGGGCTGGCCATCCTAGTCTGGGTGATGTGTAATGAGAAAGGACTAATTAGCAATCTTGTTGTGCGAGGCCACTTGGGGAAGAGTGACCATAATATGGTAGAATTCTTTATTAAGATGGAGAGTGACACAGTTAATTCAGAGACTAGGGTCCTGAACATAAGGAAAGGTAACTTCGATGGTATGAGACATGAATTGGCTAGAATAGACTGGCGAATGATACTTAAAGGGTTGATGGCGGATAGGCAAAGGCAAATATTTAAAGATCACATGGATGAACTTCAACAATTGTACATCCCTGTCTGGAGTAAAAATAAAATGGTGAAGGTGGCTCAAACGTGGCTAACAAGGGAAATTAAGGATAGTGTTAAATCCAAGGAAGAGGCATATAAATTGGCCAGAAAAAGCAGCAAACCTGAGGAATGGGAGAAATTTAGAATTTAGCAGAGCAGGACAAAGGGTTTAATTAGGAGGGGGGAAATAGAGTATGAGAGGAAGCTTGCTGGGAACACAAAAACTGACTGCAAAAGCTTCTATATATATGTGAAGAGAAAAAGATTAGTGAAGACAAACGTAGGTCCCCTGCAGTCAGAATCAGGTGATTTTATAATGGGGAACAAAGAAATGGCAGACCAATTGAACAAATACTTTGTTTCTGTCCTCACTAAAGAAGATACAAATAATCTTCCGGAAATACTAGGGGACCGAGAGTCTAGCGAGAAGGAGGAACTGAAGGAAATCCTTATTAGGCGGGAAATTGTGTTGGGGAAATTGATGGGATTGAAGGCCGATAAATCTCCGGGGCCTGATAATCTGCATCCCAGGGTAATTAAGGAAGTGGCTAGAAATAGTGGATGCATTGGTGATCATTTTCCAACGGCATATCGACTCTGGATCAGTTCCTATAGACTGGAGGGTTGCTAATGTAACACCACTTTTTAAAAATGGAGGGAGAGAGAAAACAGGGAATTATAGACCGGTTAGCCTGACATCAGTAGTGGGGAAAATGTTGGAATTAATTATTAAGGATGAAATAACAGCGCATTTGGAAAGCAGCAAGAGGATCGGTCCAAGTCAGCATGGATTTATGAAAGGGAAATCATGCTTGACAAATCTTCTAGAATTTTTTGAGGATGTAACTAGTAGAGTGGACAAGGGAGAACCAGTGGATGTAGTGTATTTGGACTTTCAAAAGGCTTTTGACAAGGTCCCACACAAGAGATTGGTGTGCAAAATTAAAGCACATGGTATTGGAGGTAATGCACTGACGTGGATAGAGAACTGGTTGTCAGACAGGAAGCAGAGAGTAGGAATAAATGGGTCCTTTTCAGAATGGCAGGCAGTGACTAGTGGGGTACCACAGGGCTTAGTGCTGGGACCCCAGCTATTTATAATATACATTAATGATTTAGATGAAGGAATTTAGTGTAATATCTCCAAGTTTGCAGATGACACTAAGCTGGGTGGTGGTGTGAGCTATGAGGAGGACGCTAAGAGGCTGCAGGTTGACTTGGACAGGTTAGGTGAGTGGGCAAATGCATGGCAGATGCAGTATAATGTGGATAAATGTGAGGGTATCCACTTTGGGGGAAAAAACACGAAGGCAGAATATTATCTGAATGGCGGCAGATTAGGAAAAGGGGAGGTGCAACGAGACCTGGGCATCATGGTACATCAGTCATTGAAAGGTGGCATGCAGGTACAGCAGGTGGTGAAGAACGCAAATGGTATGTTGGACTTCATCGCTAGGGGATTTGAGTATAGGAGCAGGGAAGTCTTACTACAGTTGTACAGGGCCTTGGTGAGGCCTCACCTGGAATATTGTGTTCAGTCTTCCTAATCTGAGGAAGGACGTTCTTGCTATTGAGGGAGTGCACCGAAGGTTCACCAGACTGATTCCTGGGATGGCTGGACTGACATATGAGGAGCGACTGGATCAACTGGGCCTGTATTCTCTGAAGTTTAAAAGAATGAGAGGGAATCTCATAGAAACATATAAAATTCTGATGGGACTGGACAGGTTAGATGCAGGAAGAATGTCTCCCGATGCTGTGGAAGTCCAGAACCAGGGGACACAGTCCAAGGATAAAGGGTAAGCCATTTTGGACTGAGATGAGGAGAAACTTCTTCACTCTGAGAGTTGTTAACCTGTGGAATTATCTACCGCAGAGAGTTGTCAATGCCAGTTCATTGGATATGTTCAAGAGGGAGTTAGAGGCCCCTGCGGCTAAAGGGATCAAGGGATATGGAGAGAAAGCAGGAAAGGGGTACTGAAGTGAATGACCAGCCATGATCTTATTGAATGGTGGTGCAGGCTCGAAGGGTCAACTGGCCTACTCCTGCACCTATTTTCTATGTTTCCATGTTTCTAACTTGCATTTCTATAGCGCCTTTCACATTCTCAGTATATTTTTTAGTCTCTTGACCACTTTTAATTCAACTTAACTCTATTTATTTGGGTGATCTCAGACAGCCATGTGGAGTTTTAAGATGTCGATCCTTCCAAGACCCTCCCTCTCAATACAGCTCCCCATACCTCCCAGCTGGAGGGCGCTATGCATTATCTCATTACACCTTTCCTTTCATAAGAAACAAAAATGAATTAAAGTTAGATTCAATTTAAACGGGTAATTAACTTCTTATGAATACATGTATTAAACAACTACAAGTTTATCAAACAACAACAAATCTCTTGTCTTATGGGGTCTGAAATTGCGGTCGGAGGCTTCCCGCAGGCAATTGCCTCCAAGCTGAAACATTTCTACGAAAGTACCTGGTGGTCCGGGAGGAGTCTGTGATTCCGGTGGGGAGGCTTTCTCTTCCCGCGCTGCGAAGCGCGCTCCCGTCCTCCAGGTTCCCACGCAGAAGGTGCAGTCACATGTGACTGCTCAGCCAATCAGGTACAGTATTCCACAGCTTTCCCATTAATAGCACTGGGAACTCCAAAGAGTTCTCATTGCTAGTAATGAGAAAAATAAACAAACACTGAGTTTTTCAAAAGTTTTTTTAATTATGGTTAAAAATAAATGTAACGTAGTGGGCAAGGTTTTAAAAAATAGTATGTGTTTTTTAAATTTAATTTAATTATATTTTTGTATGTTTTTAAACTCTTACGACTGTAAAAGTAGGATATACACCTGCTTTTATCAGGCGCAAGAGTTTTGAGGACATTTGCTGGGCAAGATATGAGTAAATCCTGCAATCTTGCCCGTGCAAATGTCCTTGCTCCCGAGATACAGATGATCTGTCAAGCTCCAGCTTGACAGATCGGAAAAGCCGGTTTTCAGCGCATGCTAATTGTGCGCTGAAAACCGGCTTTTCCGATGTCTTCTCGGGTCCGTACACAGTCCGTACGGACTGGGGGAGGCCGGAATTTACACACCACTAATTCTTTATCCAAGTCCCAGTGTCTATGATTTCTTATTTCTGTATATAGTGCTGCAGATACTTTGGTATTGTGCGGACTTTGTTGTTTCGCCTCAAACTGGTTGTTTCAGTGGTCTTCTGTGCACTGATCACCCTCGTCCCTTTATCAGTGCTCTGAGGGGAAATATCAGGCAACATATCCCTGTTTTCACGCGTTGTTGTTGAAGTGCTGCTTCATGTGTTAATTGGCTGTTTTGGCAACGGATCGTCTGTGGGTGTCACTGAGATCTCTGGTGTTTCCATGAATGTCTCAGCGCTCTTTCTCAGATGTTTCCGATTTCTGCGACACTCACGGCCATCTTCTGTAATGACCTGATATGAACAAATACCGACTTGTTTCTGAAGCTGAGCTTTTTGCCACTCTTGGCTTTCTCGCGTTTGTTTCAGTCTCACTGTTTCTCCTTCCTGCAGTGTAGGAAGTGCTGTAGCACCTCTGTTGTAGTAGTGTGCTTGTTTGCCATGGTTCCTTTCTTTGTTGACGATGACGTCATGTATGATTCTTAGTTTGAGTAGTTCATTGTTTGTCTTTGTGCGTTGACCGAGCAAGCGTTGCGCTGGCAAACTATCAAGACCTTCAGTTGGTGTGTTTGCCCAGATGAGAAGTTTCATGTAGAAGTCACTACAGTCTTTCTTTGTCTTTTTCATTAACCAATTTGTAAGCTTAACCGTGTTCTCAACCGTTCCATTGCTTTGTGGATATTCTGGTGAGCTTGTTTAGTGATCGAATCCATATTCTAGAAACATAGAAACATAGAAAATAGGTGCAGGAGTAGGCCATTCGGCCCTTCTAACCTGCACCGCCATTCAATGAGTTCATGGCTGAACATGCAACTTCAGTACCCCATTCCTGCTTTCTCAACATACCCCTTGATCCCCCTAGTAGTAAGGATTTCATCTAACTCCTTTTTGAATATATTTAGTGAATTGGCCTCAACAACTTTCTGTGGTAGAGAATTCCACAGGTTCACCACTCTCTGGGTGAAGAAATTCCTCCTCATCTCGGTCCTAAATGGCTTACCCCTTATCCTTAGACTGTGTCCCCTGGTTCTGGACTTCCCCAACATTGGGAACATTCTTCCTGCATCTAACCTGTCTAACCCCGTCAGAATTTTAAACGTTTCTATGAGGTCCCCTCTCATTCTTCTGAACTCCAGTGAATACAAGCCCAGTTGATCCAGTCTTTCTTGATAGGTCAGTCCCGCCATCCCGGGAATCAGTCTGGTGAACCTTCGCTGCACTCTCTCAATAGAAAGAATGTCCTTCCTCAGGTTAGGAGACCAAAACTGCACACAATACTCCAGGTGTGGCCTCACCAAGGCCCTGTACAACTGTAGCAACACCTCCCTGCCCCGTACTCAAATCCCCTCGCTATGAAGGCCAACATGCCATTTGCTTTCTTAACCGCCTGCTGTACCTGCATGCCAATGACTGATGTACCATGACACCCAGGTCTCGTTGCACCTCCCCTTTTCCTAATCTGTCACCATTCAGATAATAGTCTGTCTTTCTGTTTTTACCACCAAAGTGGATAACCTCACATTTACCCACATTATACTTCATCTGCCATGCATTTGCCCACTCACCTAACCTATCCAAGTCACTCTGCAGCCTCATAGCATCCTCCTCGCAGCTCACACTGCCACCCAACTTAGTGTCATCCGCAAATTTGGAGATACTACATTTAATCCCCTCGTCTAAATCATTAACGTACAGTGTAAACAGCTGGGGCCCCAGCACAGAAACTTGCGGTACCCCACTAGTCACTGCCTGCCATTCTGAAAAGTCCCCATTTACTCCTACTCTTTGCTTCCTGTCTGACAACCAGTTCTCAATCCATGTCAGCACACTACCCCCAATCCCATGTGCTTTAACTTTGCACATTAATCTCTTGTGTGGGACCGTGTCGAAAGCCTTCTGAAAGTCCAAATAAAGCACATCAACTGGTTCTCCCTTGTCCACTCTACTGGAAACATCCTCAAAAAATTCCAGAAGATTTGTCAAGCATGATTTCCCTTTCACAAATCCATGCTGACTTGGACCTATCATATCACCTCTTTCCAAATGCACTGCAATGATATCCTTAATAATTGATTCCATCATTTTACCCACTACCGATGTCAGACTGACCGGTCTATAATTCCCTGTTATCTCTCTCCCTCCTTTTTTAAAAAGTGGGGTTACATTGGCTACCCTCCACTCCATAGGAACTGATCCAGAGTCAATGGAATGTTGGAAAATGACTGTCAATGCATCCACTATTTCCAAGGCCACCTCCTTAAGTACTCTGGGATGCAGTCCATCAGGCCCTGGGGATTTATCGGCCTTCAATCCCATCAATTTCCCCAACACAATTTCCCGACTAATAAGGATTTCCCTCAGTTCCTCCTCCTTACTAGACCCTCCGACCCCTTTTATATCCGGAAGGTTGTTTGTGTCCTCCTTAGTGAATACCGAACCAAAGTACTTGTTCAATTGGTCCGCAATTTCTTTGTTCCCCGTTATAACTTCCCCTGATTCTGACTGCAGGGGACCTACATTTGTCTTTACTAACCTTTTTCTCTTAACATATCTATAGAAACTTTTGCAATCCGCCTTAATGTTCCCTGCAAGCTTCTTCTCGTACTCCATTTTCCCTGCCCTAATCAAACCCTTTGTCCTCCTCTGCTGAGTTCTAAATTTCTCCCAGTCCCCGGGTTTGCTGCTGTTTCTGGCCAATTTGTATGCCACTTCCTTGGCTTTAATACTATCCCTGATTTCCCTTGATAGCCATGGTTGAGCCACCTTCCCTTTTTTATTTTTACGCCAGACAGGAATGTACAATTGTTGTAGTTCATCCATGCGGTCTCGAAATGTCTGCCATTGCCCATCCACAGTCAACCCCTTCAGTATCATTCGCCAATCTATCCGAGCCAATTCACGCCTCATACTTTCAAAGTTACCCTTCTTTAAGTTCTGGACCATGGTCTCTGAATTAACTGTTTCATTCTCCATCCTAATGCAGAATTCCACCATATTATGGTCACTCTTCCCCAAGGGCCTCGCACAATGAGATTGCTAATTAATCCTCTCTCATTACACAACACCCAGTCTAAGATGGCCTCCCCCCTAGTTGGTTCCTCGACATATTGGTCTAAAAAACCATTCTTTATGCACTCCAGGAAATCCTCCTCCACCGTATTGCTTCCAGTTTGGTTAGCCCAACCTGTGTGCATATTAAAGTCACCCATTATAACTGCTGCACCTTTATTGCACGGACCCCTAATTTCCTGTTTGATGCCCTCCCCAACATCACTACTACTGTTTGGAGGTCTGTACACAGCTCCCACTAACGTTTTTTGCCCTTTGGTGTTCTGCAGCTCTACCCATATAGATTCCACATCATCCAAGCTAATGTCCTTCCGAACTATTTCCTTAATTTCCTCCTTAACCAGCAATGCTACCCCACCTCCTTTTCCTTTTATTCTATCTTTCCTGAATGTTGAATACTCCTGGATGTTGAGTTCCCAGCCCTGATCATCCTGGAGCTACGTCTCCGTAATCCCAATCACATCATATTTATTAATATCTATTTTCACAGTTAATTCATCCACCTTATTGTGGATGCTCCTTGCATTAAGACACAAAGCCTTCAGGCTTGTTTTTTTAACACCCTTTGTCCTTTTAGAATTTTGCTGTGGCAAAATTTGTGAACTGTTGTGAGTTGAAGGGAGGTCCATTGTCGGATTGAACCTTGTCTGGAATACCATGGTTGGAGAAGTGTTTCTTGAGGTGTTTGATGAAGACAGTGGCATCTTTCTTTCTATGCAGATTGTCTATCTCAAAATAGTCCTTTTCCTGGTTGATACCTTATTTCAACGTCATATTGGTTGAGCCAAATGAGTGGACATAGTTGCTTGGATGCTGCAGATAATGGATTGCGTTGTATAGCAACCAAAGGCTTATGGTCTGTCCATAGGGTGATCTTGCAACCGTATACATATTTTGATGGTTTTGTTTGATTCCGAACAAGAGTGAGCAGCCCCTTTTTAATTTGTGAGTATCACGTTTCTGTTGCAAAGAGCGCTCAGCTCGCATATGCAATTGGTTGTCCCTGTTGCAGAAGGACGAAGCCAAGACCCTTGCTTGAGGCATCTCCTTGACCTGAGGTGGCAAGTTTGTGGTCAAAGTACATGAGCACCGGAGAATCTGTCACACGTTGTTTGGTAGCTTCAAACGCTTTGTCTTGTTCTTCAGTCCATTTCCAGACCTTGTCTTTATGTGTAAGCAGTAACAGAGGCTCACTGAGATCTGAAAGATCTGGCATGAATTTTGTGAGGTACTTTGTCATGCCGACAAATCATTGCGACATCCTGGGGTGTCTGCATTTCGTTGATTGCGACCACTTTGCTTGGGTCGGCTTTGAGTCCATCACTTGACATTATGTATCCCATGTACTTCACTTGGCAGCTCTTGTATTAAACATAGAAACATAGAAAATAGGTGCATGAGTAGACCGTTCGGCCCTTCAAGCCTGCACCACCATTCAATATGATCATGGCTGATCATGCAACTTCAGTACCCCATTCCTGCTTTCTCTCCATACCCCTTGATCCCTTTAGCCGTAAGGGCCACATCTAACTCCTTTTGAATGTATCTAACGAACTGGCCTCAACAACTTTCTGTGGTAGAGAATTCCACAGGTTCACAATTCTCAGAGTGAAGAAGTTTATCCTCATCTCGGTCCTAAATGCATTACCCCTTATCCTTAGATTGTGACCCCTGGTTCTGGACTTCCCCAATATTTGGAACATTCTTCCTGCATCTAACCTGTCCAATCCCGTCAGAATTTTATATGTTTCTTTGAGGTCCCCTCTCATTCTTCTAAATTCCTGTGAATATAAGCCTAGTTAACCAATCTTTCTTCATATGTCAGTCCTGCCATCCCGGAAATCAGTCTGGTGAACCTTCGCTGCACTCCCTCAATAGCAAGAATGTCCTTCCTCAGATTAGGAGATCAAAACTGTACATAATATTCAAGGTGTGGCCTCACCAAGGCCCTGTACAACTGCAGTAAGACCTCCCTGCTCCTATGCTCAAATCCTCTACCTATGATGGCCAACATGCCATTTTCCTTCTTCACCGCCTGCTGTACCTGCATGCCAAACTTTCAATGACTGATGTACCATGACACCCAGATCTCGTTGCACCTCCCCTTTTCCTAATCTGTCACCATTCAGATAATATGCTGCCTTTCAGTTTTTGCCACCAAAGTGGATTTATCTACATTATACTGCATCTGCCATGCATTTCCCCGCTCACCTAACCTGTCCAAATCACCCTGCAGCCTCTTAGCATCCTCCTCACAACTCACAATGCCACCAAGCTTAGTGTCATCTGCAATCTTGGAGATATTATGTTTAATTCCTTCGTATAAATCATTAATGTATATTGTAAATAGCTGGGGTCCCAGCACTGAACTTTGCAGTACCCAACTAGTCACTGCATGCCATTCTGAAAAGGACACGTTTATTCCTACTCTTTGCTTCCTGTCTGCCAAGCAGTTCTCTATCCCCGTCAATACATTACACCCAATACCATGTGTTTTATTTCAGCCCAATAATCTCTTGAGTGGGACATTGCCAAAAGCATTTTGAAAGTCCAAATACACCATATTCACTGGTTCCCCCTTGTCCACTCTACTAGTTACATCGTCAAAAAATTCGAGAAGATTTGTCAAGCATGATTTCCCTTTCATAAATCCATGCTGACTTGGACTGATCCAGTCACCGCTCTCCAAATGCGCTGCTATTAAATCTTTAATAATTGATTCCAACATTTTCCCCACTACCGATGTCAGGCTAACCGGTCTATAATTCCCTGTTTTCTCTCTTCTTCCTTTTTAAAAAAGTGGCGTTACATTAGCTACCTTCTAATCCATAGGAACTGATCCAGCGTCTATAGAATGTTGGAAAATGACCACCAATGCATCCACTATTTCTAGGGCCACTTCCTTAAGTACTCTTGGATGCAGACTATCAGGCTCTGGGGATTTATTGGCCTTCATAGAAACATAGAAACATAGAAACATAGAAAATAGGTGCAGGAGTAGGCCATTCGGCCCTTCTAGCCTGCACCGCCATTCAATGAGTTCATGGCTGAACATTCAACTTCAGTACCCCATCAATTTCCCTAACACAATTTCCTGACTAATAAGGGTTTCCTTTTGCAGTCAGATTTTATGTTCCCAACAAGCTTCCTCTCATACTCTATTTTCCCACTCCTAATTAAAATCTTGTCCTCCTCTGCTGAATTCTAAATTTCTCCCAGTCCTCAGGTTTGCTGCTTTTTTTGGCCAACTTACATGCCTCTCCCTTGGATTTAACTCTAACCCTAATTTAACTTGTTTACCATGGTTAGAAACATAGAAACATAGAGAAAAGGTGCAGTAGTCGGCCATTCAGCCGTACGAGCCTGCACCACCATTCGATAAGATCATGGCTGATCATTCCCTCAGTACCATTTCCTGCTTTCTCTCCATATCCCTTGATCCCTTTAGCCGTAAGGGCTATATCTAACTCCCTCTTGATTGAAAGCCAATAAATCCCCGGGGCCTGATAGTCTGCATCCCAGAGTACTTAAGGAAGTGGCCCTCAAAATAGTGGATGCATTGGTGATCATTTTCCAACAGTCTATCGACTCTGGATCAGTTCCTATGGGCTGGAGGGTAGCTAATGTAACAGCACTTTTTAAAAAGGGAGGGAGAGAGAAAACAGGTAATTATAGACCGGTTAGCCTGATATCAGTCGTGGGGAAAATGTTGGAATCAATTATTAAGGATGAAATAGCAGTGCATTTGGAAAGCAGTGACAGGATCGGTCCAAGTCAGCATGGATTTATGAAAGGGAAATCATGCTTGACAAATCTTCTGGAATATTTTGAGGGTGTATCTAGTAGAGTGGACAAGGGAGAACCAGTGGATGTGGTGTATTTGGACTTTCAAAAGGCTTTTGACAAGGTCCCACACAAGAGATTGGTGTGCAAAATTAAAGCACCTGGTATTGGGAGTAATGTACTGATGTGGATAGGGAACTGGTTGGCAGACAGGAAGCAGAGAGTCGGGATAAACGGGTCCTTTTCAGAATGGCAGGCAGTGACTACTGGAGTGCCGCAGGGCTCAGTGCTGGGACCCCAGCTCTTTATAACATACAATAATGATTTGGATGAAGGAATTGAGTGTAATATCTCCAAGTTTGCAGATGACACTAAACTGGGTGGCGGCATGAGCTGTGAGGAGGACACTAAGAGGCTGCAGGGTGATTTGGACAGGTTACGTGAGTGGACAAATGCATGGCAGATGCAGTATAATGTGGATAAATATGAGGTTATCCACTTTGGGGGCAATAACACGAAGGCAGAATATTATCTGAATGGCAGCAGATTTGGAAGAGGGGAGGTGCAACGAGACCTGGGTGTCATGGTTCTTCAGTAATTGCAGATACAGCAGGCGGTGAAGAAGGCAAATGGAATCATAGCTAGGGGGTTTGAGTACAGGAGCAGGGATGTCTTCCTGCAGTTGTATAGGGCTTTGGTGAGGCCTCACCTGGAATATTGTGTTTAGTTTTGGTCTCCTAATCTGAGGAAGGACGTACTTGCTATTGAGGGAGTGCAATGAAGGTTCACCAGACTGATTCCTGGGATGGCTGGACTGACATATGAGGAGAGACTGGATCAACTGGGTCTTTATACACTGGAGTTTAGAAGGATGAGAGAGGATCTCATAGAAACATATAAGATTCTGACAGGAAGTTAGATGCGGGAAGAATGTTCCCAATCTTGGGGAAGTCCAGAACCAGGGGACACAGTCTAAGGATAAGGGGTAATCCATTTAGGACCAAGATGAGGAGAAAACTCTTCACTCAGAGAGTTGTTAACCTGTGGAATTCCCTGCCGCAGAGAATTGTTGATACCAGTTTGTTAGATACATTGAAGAGGGAGTTAGATACGGCCCTTCCGACTAAGGGGATCAAGGTGAATGGAGAAAAAGCAGGAAAGGGGTACTGAGGGAATGATCAGCCATGATCTTATTTAATGTTGGTGCAGGTTCGAAGGTCTGAATGGCCTACTCCGGCACCTATTTTCTATGTTTCGATGTTTCTATATCCAATGAAATGACATCAACAACTTTCTGCAGC
Source organism: Pristiophorus japonicus (assembly GCF_044704955.1). Taxonomy (NCBI): domain Eukaryota; kingdom Metazoa; phylum Chordata; class Chondrichthyes; family Pristiophoridae; genus Pristiophorus; species Pristiophorus japonicus. Next base: position 9,138,048 of record NC_091987.1, read on the forward strand.
AGGGAATTCCACAGGTTAATAACTCTTTGAGTGAAGAAGTTTCTCCTCATCTCAGTCCTAAATGGCCTACCCCTTATCCTAAGACTGTGTCCCCTGACTCTGGACTTCCCCAACATCAGGAACATTCTTCCAGCATCTAACCTGTCCAGTCCCGTCAGAATTTTATATAATTCTATGAAATCCCCTCTCATCCTTTTAAACTCCAGTGTTTTAAGGGCCAGTTCATCCAGTCTCTCCTCATATGTCAGTCCTGCCATCCCGAGAATCAGTCTGGTGAACCTTTGCTGCACTCCCTCTATAGCAAGAACGTCCTTCCTCAGATTAGGAGATCAAAACTGAACATAATATTCCAGGTGAGGCCTCACCAAGGCCCTGTACATCTGCAGTAAGACTTCCCTGCTCCTATACTCAAATCCCCTAGCTATGAAGGCCAACATTCCATTTGCCTTCTTCACCGCCTGCTGTACCTGCGTGCCAACTTTCAAAGGCTGATGAACCATGACACCCAGGTCTCGTTGCAACTGCCCTTTTCCTAATCTGCCACCATTCAAATAATATTCTGCCTTCATGTTATTGCCCCCAAAATGGATAACCTCACATTTATCCACATTGTACAGCATCTGCCATGCATTTTCCCACTCACCTAACCTGTCCAAGTCACCCTGCAGCCTCTTACCATCCTCCTCACAGCTCACACCACCACCCAGCTTAATGTCATATGCAAACTTGGAGATATTACATTCAATTGCTTCATCTAAATCATTAATGTATATTGTAAAGAGCTGGGCTCCCAGCACTGAGCCCTGCGGCACCCCACTAGTCATTGCCTGCCATTCTGAAAAGGACCCGTTTATTCCGACTCTCTGCTCCTTGTCTGCCAACCACTTCTCTATCCACGTCAGTATATTACCCCCAATACCATGTGCTTTCATTTTGCACACCAATCTCTTGTGTGGGACATTGTCAATAACCTTTTGAAAGTCCAAATTCACCACATCCACTGCTTCTCCCTTGTCCAATCTACGAGTTACATCCTCAAAAAATTCCAGACGATTTGTCAAGCATGATTTCCCTTTCATAAATCCATGCTGACTTGCTCCGATCCTGTCACTGCTTTCCAAATGCACTGCTATTTCATCTTTAATAATTGATTCCAACATTTTCCCCACTACTGATTTCGGGCTAACCTGTGCGAGTGATGGGGCACCTTCCCCGTTTTATTTTTATGCCAGACAGCGATCTACAATTCTTGAAGTACATTCATGTGATCTTTAAATGTCTGCCATTGCCTATCCACCATCAACCCTTTAAGTATCACCCAAGCCAATTCATGTCTCATACCATCAAAGTTACCTTTCCTTAAGTTCCGGAGCCTAGTCTCTGAATTAACTGTATCACTCTCCATCTTAATAATGAATTCTACCATATTATGGTCACTCTTCCCCAAGGGACCTCGCACAACAAAATTGCTAATTAATCCTCTCTTATTACACAACACCCAGTCTAGCATTGCCAGCTCTCTAGTTGTTTTCTCGACATATTGGTAGAGAAAACCATCCCTTATACACTCCAGGAAATCCTCCTCCACCGCATTGCTATCAGTTTGGTTAGCCCAATCTATGTATAGATTAAAGTCACCCATGATAACAGCTGTACCTTTATTGCACGCATCCCTAATTTCCTGTTTAATGCCATCCCCAACCTCACTACTACTGTTTGGTGGTCTGTACACAACTCCCACTAGTGTTTTCTGCCCTTTGGTGTTCTGCAGCTCTGCCCATACAGATTCCACATCATCCTTAATCCTTGTGTATTTTGGCTCAGCAGGCTCAAGCAAATTTATCAGTTTTTCATACAACTCTGGCCCAGCTTCAGTTAAGAAAATAGCTCTTTTCCTTTCCAACACCGCCCGGTTCTGGTCTGCATCTTCTGGGACTTCGATTAAGTTATTTGCAGTGAAAAATATTTCTAGCCGATCCACATACGATTTGAACCTTTACCAGTCGCGTTTAAATTCTCCTAAATTCCCCATCATTCCCATAGGTGCAGCCATTTTGACTCTGGCATTTCAACAGTGTGCTCGTAATTTACCTCGAATTTGTAACTGTAATCAAAACAGAGAAGCTCTCAAAGTCTCTCTGTCGGCTGGCTGAATCCTTCAACAACAAAATTTTCAGCTTTGTATTATCTGAAATATCCCATCCTCATCGCCATTGTAGTATTTCCAAGAGGGCACACTTTACACAAATCTTTTAAAATAGCAGATCCTCTGGATGCCTCTTCCTTGGATTTAACACTATCCCTAATTTCCCTTGTTAGCCACGGTTGAGCCATCTTCCCCGTTTTATTTTTACGCCAGACAGGGATGTACAATTGTTGAAGTTCATCCATGTGATCATTAAATGCCTGCCATTGCCTATCCACCGTCAAACCTTTAAGTATCATTCACCAGTCTATCCTAGCCAATTCAAGTCTCATACTATCAAAGTTACCTTTCTTTCAGTTCAAGACCCTAGTCTCTGAATGAACACTGTCGCTCTCCATCTTAACAAAGAATTCTACCATATTTGGTCACTCTTCCCCAAGGGGCCTCGCACAACAAGATTGCTAATTAGTCCTTTCTCATTACACATCACCCAGTCTAGAATGGCCAGCCCTCTAGTTGGTTCCTCGACATATTCAAACTTATCGAAGTTTAGTTTGATGTTTCGCTTTCTGCATCTCTGCATGAATTTGCGTAAGTTTGCGTCATAATCGTGATTGGACACTTTAAGTGTCGTACCACGTTCAGTGATTAAGATATCATCTGTAATCTTGTAGACTCCATCTCGACTCTTGAGTTTCTGGTCTAGCTTCAGTTGGAAGATTTCCTGGGCAGGACTGATGCCAAATGGCATTCTATCATATCAATATCGTCCCCTTGGAGTCTGGAAGGTTGTGAGGTAGGAGGACTTTGTGGCTAGTTCACATTGCAAGAAACCTTCCTTGCAGTCTGCTTTAGTGAAGACCTTTACACTTGAAGTCTGCGGTAAGATGTCATCGATCACAGGAAGTGGATAGTGCCCATGTTTAAGGGCATTGTTCAGATGTTGAAGGTCAACACATACTCGCACCTTTCCATTTGGCTTTTGTACAGTTACTGGACTGGATACCCAATCCATCAGTTCAACAACTTTTGTGATGATTTGTTGATATTCCAAACGATCGAGTTCCTCTTTCAGTGTTTGTTTGATCGCTATTGGCACTCATCTGGGTGGCATTACAGCTGGTGTCGCTGGTTCATTAAGCTCAAGGTGAACTGACCCTGGCATGTGTCCAAGGGCTAGATTTTACACTTTAATGCAGATCACCCAAAAATGGACGTTATTTCCAGCATGGGCAGTAAAAATGGGTTTTCAGATCGCCGGCTTATCACCCATTTTCAAAGCCCCTAGTTTCCATTTTAAAACTTGGGTGCTACTGTGAGCGATCTGAAATGGGCGTTAGCATTAAATCTCACTGGCCTTCTGCTGTAAAGCGGCGCCGTTCTTAGCAACCGCATGGCAATGCTCGTTTCCCACGATTCAGGAGGTCAGGGGTCATCCTTACAAGCTTAGAAGAGGAGACAAAGAGAGAGGGAGCTGAGAGGGACTGAAAGTGTGGGTGTGGTGTGTGATTGTTTGGTTGTTGTGGGAGGCACGAGGGCGATACACAGCAGCAAAAAGCCCACTAAGCACCAAGAACTTAGTTAGCACCGAATTTTTGCCCAACAAATAATACATACCATGAAAGGGATGGAGGAGGCCCTGGAGCTGTTAGCCAGGAACACTGGTGGCAGAGGGCTCCCAGTGGTCACGGAGCACAGCACTGCACCTCAAGGTGCCGCACCCCCATTGCCAATGACACATGAGAGCCAGGAGCGACATTTTGGAACCGTCCTCTCCTGTATCCGTCCAAGCAGCGGTTCGGCCGTCACCCCTCTTCCCCAATGAAGCATCGCCTGAGGACCTCCTCGGCCAGGCGGCTTGGAGTCAGGAGGGGAAGGGGTAGAGGTGGGGAGGAGAATCTGGGGGCCGGGGTGGTGGGGAAGGAAAGTGAGGTGTGTTATATATGTAAACCTATAAATATCTTGTTTAACCACCAGAGGGCTCATCCCCTGGAGTCCCAAGGGATTTGACAATCCCTTGGGCGCACCTGTACCTAAGGAGGCCTCATAGGCTGGAGAGGCATTCTGCAGACCTGCAATAAAAGACTAATGTCACACTTCACTTTGAGCTCACAGTATCTGGTCAGACTCTTTATTCATACAATACAACTGGCAACGAGATACAGATGTCGAACCCCACCGCAACAATGCAGAGAACAGTGGGCACCCTGGAGGAATTTTCAGAGGGAGATGATTGGGAAACCTTCGTGGAGCGACTCGACTAATACATTGCAGCCAACGAGCTGGAAGGAGAAGCAAACGTTGCCAAATGAAGGGCGATTCTCCTCAATGTTTGCGGGGCACGAACATATGGCCTCATGAAAAATCTGCTTGCGCCAGCGAAACCTACAAAGAAGTCATATGATGATTTGTGCACACTGGTCCGGAAGCATCATAACCCGAAGGAAAGCGTTCTGATGGCGAGGTACTGGTTCTCCACGTGCAAGAGGTCTGAAGCCCAGGAAGTGGCGAGCTATGTCGCCGATCTAAGATGCCTTGCAGGACATTGTGAATTTGAAGGACACTTGGAACACATGCTCAGGGATTTCTTTGTACTTGACATTGGCCATGAAGTAATACTTCGCAAACTTTTGACTGTAGAGACCCCAAACTTGAGTAAAGCCATAGCGATAGCCCAGGCGTTCATCGCCACCAATGACCATACGAAACAAATCTCTCAGCACACGAGTGCTGCTACAAGTACTGTGAACAAAGTAATGTTGTTTTTGAATCATAACGTACAGGGCAGGCCTCACAGGCTTGCAGCTGCACATCCGCAGATGTCTCAGAGTCCACCATCAAGGGTGATGAATGCAAAGCCATTAACACCTTGTTGGCGCTGCGGGGGTGATCATCATTTCCATTCATGCTGCTTCAAAGGGCTTGTTTGCAAGGGCTGTGGAACAATGGGACACCTCCAACGTAGCGAGCTGCAAACCCTGCTAATCCTGCAAATCACCATGTTGCAGAGGAGGACAGGTCCACGGCAGATCACGACGAACCAGAGCCTCAGACCAAGGAGACAGAGCTATATGGGGTGCACACATTTACCACAAAGGGTCCCCCGATAATGCTGAAGGTAGAATTAAATGGACTCCCGGTGTCAATGGAGCTGGACACCGGTGCGAGCCAGTACATTATGAGCAAAAAGACTTTCGATAAATTGTGGTGCAGCAAGGCCTCAAGGCCAGCCCTGACTCCCATTCGCACTAAACTGAGAACTTACACAAAGGAACTGATTCCCATAATCAGCAGTGCTACTGTAAAGGTCTCCTATGATGGAGTGGTACCGGGCGATGGACCCATGCTCCTCGGCAGGAGCTGGCTGGGGAAGATATGCTGGAACTGGGACAACGTCCGAGCGCTCTCGCCCATCGACGACACTACATGTGCCCAGGTCCTAAACAAATTCCCTTCGCTGTTCAAACCAGGCAGAAGTGCTGATCCACCTAATTCCGGGGGCGCGACCCATCCATCACAAGGCAAGAGCAGTACCGTACATGATGAGAGAGAGGGTGGAGATCGAGCTGTACTGGCTGCAATGAGAGGGCATTATTTCACCGATCATATTCAATGAGTGGGCCAGTCCGATTGTTCCAGTCCTCACGGGAGATGGCACCATCAGAATCTGTGGTGATTACAAGGTAACTATCAATCGTTTCTTCCTGCAGGATCAATACCCACTACCAAAGGCAGACAACCTTTTTGCGACGCTGGCGGGAGGAAAGACGTTCACGAAGCTGGACTTGACTTCGGCCTACATGACGCAGGAGCTGGAGGAATCATTGTAGGGCCTCACCTGCATCAACACGCACAAAGATCTCTTCCTTTACAACAGATGCCCATTTGGGATTTGATCAGCCGCGGCGATATTCCAGAGAATCATGGAAAGCTTACTGAAGTCGGCCCCGCGCACCGTGGTCTTCCAGGACGACATCTTGGTTACGGGCCAAGACACAGTCGAGCAGAATCTGGAGGAGGTTCTTAATTGGCTTAATTGCGTGGGGCTCAGGTTAAAACGCTCGAAGTGCGTTTTCCTGGCGCCTGAAGTGGAGTTCCTGGGGAGAAGAATTGTGGCGGACGGCATCAGGCCCACCGATTCGAAGACGGAGGTAATCGAAAATGCACCGAGACCACAGAACGTGATGGAGCTGCGGTCGTTTATCGGATTCCTGAACTAATTTGATAACTTCTTACCAGGTCTCAGCACACTGTTAGAACCACTGCACGCTTCACTGCGTAAAGGTGACGAATGTATATGGGGTAAAAGCCCAGAACATGGCTTTGTAAAAGCTAGAAAACTGTTATGCTCAAACAAATTGCTTGTGTTGTATGCTCCATGTAAGCATTTGGTACTAGCATGTGATGCGTCGTAATACGGTGTCGGGTGTGCATTGCAACAAGCTAATGAATCTGGAAAATTGGAACCGGTTGCTTATGCATCCAGAAGTCTGTCTAAGGCGGAGAGAGCCTACAGCATGATTGAAAAAGAAGCATTAGCGTGTGTTTATGGGGTAAAGAAAATGCATCAATATCTCTTTGGGCTCAAATTTGAATTGGAAACTGACCATAAGCCACTGATATCCCTCTTTTCTGAAAGTAGGGGGATAAATACGGATGCAACCGCCCGCATCCAGAGATGGACGCTCACGTTGTCCGCATGCAACTAGCCATCCGCCACAGTCCAGGCACAGAAAACTGTGGCAATGCTCTCAGTAGGCTGCCATTGCCCATCATGGGAGTGGAAATGGCACAGCCCGCAGATTCAGTCATAGTAATGGAAGCATTCAAGGGTGAGCAATCACTTGTTAGCGCCCGACAGATTAGAACCCGGATAAGCCAGGACCCCTTACTGTCCTCAGCAAAAAACTGTGTGCTTCACGGGAGCTGGTCCAGTGTCCCATTAGAAATGCAGGAAGAAATAAAACCGTACCAGTGGCGAAAAGGTGAAATGTCTATACAGGCAGACTGCCTCAGTGTGGGGTAATTGAGTAGTGGTAACAAAAAAGGGCAAAGACACTTTCATTAGTGATCTCCACAGTACCCACCCAGGCATTGTAATGATGAAAGCGATAGCCAGATCCCACGTGTGGTGGCCCGGTATCGATGCGGACTTAGAGTCCTGCATGCACAAATGTAACACATGTTCACAGTTAAGCAATGCACCCATGGAGGCACCACTAAGTTTATGGTCTTGGCCCTCTAAACCGTGGTCTAGGGTCCATGTTGACTATGCAGGCCCATTCTTGGGAAAAATGCTCCTATTGGTTGTAGATGCATACTCTAAATGGATTGAATGTGAGATCATGTCGGCAAGCATTATCTGCCACCACTGAAAGCCTGCAGGCCATGTTTGCCACGCATGGCCTGCCTGATGTCCTTTTGAGTGACAACGGACCGTGTTTCACCAGTGCTGAGTTCAAAGAGTTCATGACCCGCAATCGGATCAAACATGTCACATCTGCTCTGTTCAAACCAGCATCCAATGGTCAGGCAGAGAGAGCAGTGCAAACAATCAAGCAGAGCTTGAAGAGGGTAACAGAAGGCTCACTGCAAACTCCCCTATCCCGAGTCCTGCTTAATTACCGGACAAGACCCCACTCGCTCACTGGGATCCCATCTGCTGAACTGCTCATGAAAAGGGCACTTAAGACAAGGTTCTTGTTAGTCCACCCTGATCTACATGAAAAGGTAGAGAGCAGGAGGCTTCAACAAAGTACATGTCATGATAGCGCAAATGTATCACGTGAAATTGAGATTAATGATCCTATATTTGTGTTGAACTATGGACAAGGTCCCAAGTGGCTTCCCGGCACTGTCGTGGTCAAAGAGTGGAGTAGGGTGTTTCGGGTCAAACTTTCAAATGGACTCATCGACAGGAAACATTTGGACCAAATCAAACTCAGATTCACAGACTATCCTGAGCAACCAACATTGGACCCTACCTTTTTTGACCCCCCAACACACATACCAGTGGCAACCGACACCGCGGTTAACCACGAAGCAGAACCCATCACCCGCAGCAGCTCAGCAGGAGTCACCACACCAGGCAGCCCAGCAAGACCAGCTGTGCAGCAGCCCAGCGAGGGCCCAACAAACGACTCACCAAAACCATCATTTGCACCGAGACGATCAACCAGGGAAAGGAAGGCCCCAGATCGACTCACATTGTAAATAGTTACACTGTTGACTTTGGGGAGGGGGGCGGGCGGGAGTGTTGTTATATATGTAAACCTGTAAATACCTTGTTAACCACCAGATAGCTCATCCCCTGGAGTCCCAAGGGATCCCACAATCCCTTGGGTGCACCTGTACTTAAGGAGGCCTCACAGGCTGGAGAGGCACTCTTGAGACCTGCAATAAAAGACTTAGGTCACACTTTACTTTGAGCTCACAGTATCTGGTCAGACTCTTTATTCATACACTACAAGGTGCATGGCCGCAGGTGTTGTCTGGAGCATATTTTTAGGTTGCTGCTGCTATTTTGCTGGGAGGTTCGGGGCAAGGGGCGAGGGGGCTACCTTGTTGCTTTGCATTTGTGTTCTGTATTGCGGGAAATGGGGACCATTGTAATGATGTAAATGTGATGAATTTGTTGTGGGCTGGCACGGGGGTGGAGTGGGGTGGTATTTACATATATACTTATGATTTCAGACAAATGGTCGGATTAAATGTTTTATATTTAACATAGCCTTGTTGCGCATTGGCTCAGATAGCTCCACCGTTACACACTGGTAATTCCTTAATATAAAAGGGTGCAATTACTCTTAACTTGAATCAAATTAAACTTTAACTGTCACCAAGGTGATGCACACCATTGATGTATGACCTCCACACCCAGCAGTGTTGCAGCTTTGTAAATACCACCAACGTTCTTTCAAACAAAGTGTTCATTTATGAGCTCCTGATGTGAGAGTCTTGCAGCTATGATGCCACCACGGGCCCTCTACAGAGGGGCTGGGGCATGGCTTCAGCATCAGCCTGATTGTCTGGCCCAAGGTCAGCGTCCACCTCCTCGTCCTCCTCTTCCTCTCTCTCCTGAGGTGGACCATCAGACCCTCTGGCAATTCTGGTCCCCTCCTGATAGCCAAGTTGTGCAGCATGGAGCACACCACCACAAATTGAGCTACCTGCTCAGGGTGGTATTGGAGCTCACCTCCTGCGTGGTCCAGGCATCCAAAGTGCTGCTTAATCACTCCAATGGTTTTCTTGATGATATTGCGAGTGGCTCTGCGGCTCTCGTTGCATCGCCTCTCAGCTTTGATGTGGGTGTCATACAGCGGGGTCATCAGCTAGGTGGTGAGGCCATATCCTTTGTCACCAAGCATCCAGCATTGACCTTGTGGCTGATTGATAAACATGTCAGATACAGTGATCTCACGCAGGATGTGAGCATCGTGGATGCTGCCCGGAAATTGAGTATTCACTGCCATAATAATTTTCTGGTGATTGGCAACCAGTTGCACATTCAGGGAGTGGAATCCCTTGCGGCTCCTGAAAACCTCTGCATCCTGAAAAGGTGCCCATATCGCGATGTGTGTACAGTCTATTGCACCCTGCACATTGGGGAAGTTAGCAATTCAGTAGAATCCTAAAGCCCTCTCAGTCTGAGCCTCCCTGGTCATAGGGAAGCTGATAAATGTCCATCCTGCATGCGTACAGGGTTTCAGTGACCTGTCTAATGCAGCAATGTGTGGCATGCTGAGATATAGTGCAAATGTCACCAACTGAAGCCTAAAAGGAACCTGAGACATAGAACGACAGTGCCGCGGTGACCTTGACCTCGTGTGGTCCTGATGGTGCTGGCAGGCTGCAGATCTCCCCTGATTAGCTGGCACATCTCACTGATAACCTTTTTCTGGAAGCGCAGTCTCCGAAGGCAAATGGTGTCGCACAAGTTGAGGTAAGACCGCTTCTCCCTGTACTTGCGGGGGGTGTAACGTCTGGTCCTCCTCATCAGTCTGGCACACCTTTCATTGGGCACATGATTCTACCTTCTGCCATCTCTAGTCTGCAGCATGTGCGTGGTCATCAAGAGAGGGTGAGAAATGACAGGCCCCATTCCAATAGCTATCTGTTTTCCACCGATTGTTCACAAAGAATGAATGTCTCCACTAAGACACCAATAAAATGCAATCAGTCGCAGTAAGATAAGATGTTTGTTCAGATGTTCACATCACCTCCAAACACCTTCAGAGTACATCCGAACTCCCCCTGAGGTTGAAGCAGAGCAGCCTTTAAAATGATGCGACCTGCAATTTATTACATGGTGTCCATACCGCTGTGATTAGTTCTGGTTAGTTCAACTTTTTCACAGCGATTTTTTTCGATGAATGGTATTGTCGGCGAGTTGTGTGCAAGGTGCCGAAAGTAAGGATGGGCGATATACTGGGCATTAGTTTTGGCAAATGTGATCTTTATGACAAAATACAGTGGGTGGGCGGTATTATTAAATCTCAGCGTTAATTACATGCCGAAAGTAACGCAGGTGATATTATGGGCATTGGGATTACCCAATCTGATAATTCCACCCAAAAAAGTGGGCGGGCGGTATTACTTTTTCTCAGCGTTACACACATGCGGAAAGTAACGCTCGGCGAAGTGAGCGAGAAATGGGCATCAGTTTCCATGTTGTGGCTAAATGGGTGACATATGCACATTACACCTCATTTCAGCATTAAAATGGACGTTAAGAGAGTGGTATGCATGCAAAATTAATGGAAAATCTAGCCCCAAGTCCCTTAAACACATCTGGATACGCATTGCTGACCTCAGTTTTTGACGCTAGTGAGATGTTTTCCTTGTTCGTAGTTTGCAATTCATTTGGTTCATTTGCCACCACGATATTCTGATGCTGCACTTTTATCTGTTGTAGCTGTTGAGCAGTGCATGAGCCAATCAGTGGTGAACTTTGGCCCTCAATGATCACAATGGGCACAATGTACTTTTGCTTGTTCTTTGTATTTTCCAGTGGCACATTACAAGTCCCTACCACTGGAATGGTTGCATGGTTGTCATATAGTGATAGTATTGCCTTAGGTTCCTTAATGTCTGTAGCTCCACACTGTGGATGTATTGTGTTACTGCAACTAGAGTGTTTAATAAACAGACAGGTCACATGACAAGAAGCAGGAAACTTCCTCGGGCTTCTACATGCTTCTGGTGGATCTGCCATTTTAAAAGACTTGTGTGATGTGTGCTCTCTTGGAAATACTACAATGGCGACGAGGATGGGATATTTCAGATATTATAAAGCTGAAAATTTTGTTGGTGAAGGATTCAGCCAGCTGACCGAGAGACTTTGAGAGCTTCTCTGTGTTGATTACAGCTACAAATTCGAGGTAAATTATGAGCACACTGTTGAACTGCCAGAGTCAAAATGTCTGCACCTATGGAAGTGGTGGGGCATTTAGGAGAATATAAACATGACCGGGAAAGGTTTAAAGCATATGTGGATCGGCTAGAAATGTACTTCACTGCAAATAACATAATCGAAGTCCCAGAGGATGCAGACCAGAACCGGGCTGTGTTTGAATGGAAAAGAGCTATTTTCGTAACTGAAGCTTGGCCTGAGTTGTATGAAACGCTGATAAATTTGCTTGTGCCTGCCGAGCCAAAGGACACAACCCTTAAGGATGATGTGGAATCTGTATGGGTAGAGCTGCGGAACACCAAGGGGCAGCAAATGCTAGTGGGAATTGTGTACAGACCATCAAACAGTAGTAGTGAGGTTGGGGAGGGCATCAAACAGGAAATTAGGGATGCGTGCAATAAAGGTGCAGCAGTTATCATGGGCGACTTTAATCTAAATATAGATTGGGCTAACCAAACTGGTAGCAATGTGGTGGAGGAGGATTTCCTGGAGTGTATTAGGGATGGCTTTCTAGACCAATATGTCGAGGAACCAACTAGAGAGCTGGCCATCCTAGAATGGGTGATGTGTAATGAGAGAGGATTAATTAGCAATCTTGTTGTGCGAGGTCCCTTGGGAAAGAGTTACCATAATATGGTAGAATTCTTCATTAAGATGGAGAGTGACACAGTTAATTCAGAGACTAGAGTCCTGAACTTAAAGAAAGGTAACTTCGATGGTGTGAGACTTGAATTGGCTAGAATAGACTGGCAAATGATACTTAAAGGGTTGCCGGTGGATAGGCAATGGAGACATTTAAAGATCACATGGATGAACTTCAACAATTGTAAATCCCTGTCTGGCGTAAAAATAAAACGGGGAATGTGGCTCAACCGTGGCTAACAATGGAAATTAGGGATAGTGTTAAATCCAAGGAAGAGGCATATAAATTGGCCAGAAAAAGCAGCAAACCTGAAGAATGGGAGAAATTTAGAATTCAGCAGAGGAGGACAAAGGATTAAATTAGGAGGGGCAAAATAGAGTATGAGAGTAAGCTTGCAGGGAACATAAAAACTGACTGCAAAAGCTTCTATAGATATGTGAAGAGAAAAAGATTAGTGAAGACAAATGTAGGTCCCTTGCAGTCAGATTCAGGTGAATTTATAATGGGGAACAAAAAAATGGCAGACCAATTGGACCAATAGGCCGAATGGCCTACTCCTGCACCTATTTTCTATGTTTCTATGTTTCTATGTAATAGTAGTGAAAGGAGACAAGCCTGCCTTACTAGGAAGAAACTACGAGGATTGGAGTGAGAATTTCCATGTTGAAACATGCTGACTTGGACCGATCCTGTCACTGCTTTCCAAATGCGCTGCTATTTCATCCTTAATAATTGATTCCAACATTTTCCCCACTACTGATGTCAGGCTAACCGGTCTATAATTACCCACTTTCTCGCTCCCTCCCTTTTTAAAAAGTGGTGTTACATTAACTACCCTCCAGTCCATAGGAAATTGAACCAGAGTCGATACATTGTTGAAAAATGATCACCAATGCATCCATTATTTCTAAGGCTACTTCCTTAAGTACTCTGGGATGCAGACTATTAGGCCCCAGGGATTTATCAGCCTTCAATCCCATCAATTTCCCGAACACAATTTCCCGCCTAGTAAGGATATCCTTCAGTTCCTCATTCTCAGTAGACCCTTGGTCCCCATTACTAACAGAAGGTTATTTGTGTCTTCCTTCATGAAGACAGAACTGAAGTATTTGTTCAATTGGTCTGCCATTCCTTTGTTCCCCATACTTGACAAATCTTCTGGTATTTTTTGAGGATGTAACTAGTAGAGTGAATAAGGGAGAACCAGTGGATGTGGTGCATTTGGACTTTCAAGAGATTGGTGTGTAAAATCAAAGCACATGGTATTGGGGGTAATATACTGATGTGGATAGAGAACTGGTTGGCAGACAGGAAGCAGAGAGTCGGGTTAAACTGGTCCTTTTAAGAATGGCAGGCAGTGACTACTGGAGTGCCGCAGGGCTCAGTGCTGGGACCCCAGCTATTTGCAATATACATCAATGATTGGATGAAGGAATTGAGTGCAATATCTCCAAGATTGCAGATGACACTAAACTGGGTGGCAGTGTGAGCTGTGAGGGGGACGCTAGGAGGCTGCAGGGTGACTTGGACTGGTTAGGTGAGTGGGCAAATGCATGGCAGATGTGAATAAATGTGAGGTTATCCACTTTGGGGGCAAAAACGCGAAGACAGAATATTATCTGAATGGCGGCAGATTAGGAAAAGGGGAGGTGCTACGAGACCTGGGTGTCATGGTTCATCAGTCATTGAAAGTTGGCATACAAGTACAGCAGGTGGTGAAGAAGGCAAATGGTATGTTGGCCTTCATAGCTTGGGATTTGAGTATAGGAGCAGGGAGGTCTTACTGCAGTTGCACAGGGCCTTAGTGAGGCCTCACCTAGAATATTGTGTTCAGTTTTGGTCTCCTAATCTGAGGAAGGACGTTCTTGCTATTGAGGGAATGCAGCGAAGGTTCACCAGACTGATTCCCAGGATGGCTGGACTGACATATGAGGAGAGATTGGATCAACTGGGCCTTTATACATTGGAGTTTAGAAGGATGAGAGAGGATCTCATAGAAACATATAAGATTCTGACGGGACGGGACAGGTTGGATGCAGGTAGATTGTTCCCGATGTTGGGGAAGTCCAGAACCAGGAGATACAGTCTTAGGATAAGGGGTAGGCCATTTAGGACTGAGATGTGGACAAACTTCTTCACTTAGAGTTGTTAACCTGTGGAATTCCATGCCGCGGAGTGTTGTTAATGCCAGTTCATTGGATATATTCAAGAGGGAGTTAGATATGGCCCTTATGGCTCAGGGGATCAAGGTGTATGGAGAGAAAGCAGTAAAGGTGTACTGAGGTAATGATCAGCCATGATCTTATTGAATGGTGGTGCAGGCTCGAAGGGCTGAATGGACTACTCCTGCACCTATTTGCTATGTTTCTATGTTTCTATGAGATTTGCATCAAGGGATGATGTTATCAAGAGTTATCCGAAGATGTTCTGTGAAACGGCAGTCCGATGCAAGGCTTCAAGGTGAGTGTCAGGGTATAGAAGGATGCTAGATCGGTTTATTGCAAGCCATGTTCCATACCATATGCACTCAAGGAGAAAGTTGAGCAAGAATTCAAAAGACTAGAGAGTGAGAACATTATTTCTAAGATAGATTGATGTAATTGGGCTACAACCATTGTTGTTGTACCTAAGTCCGATGGTAAGGTAAGATTGTGTGGTGATTATAAAGTAACCATAAACCAGGTTCTAGAGGGTAATATCCCCAATACATTGCCGAATATAGAAGATTTGTTCACAACACTGACAGGTGGTCAGATCTTCTAAAAACTGGACCTTACGATTACCTACTTACAGCTTGAACTAGATGAGGAGTCCAAGTCATGTTTGACTATAAATACTCATCTAGGCCTGTATCAATATAATAGGCTACCGTTTGGAGTGTCTTCCGCCCCTGCCATATTCCAAGGGGTGATGAACCAGATTTTGCAAGGTATTGAAGGGGTAGTATGTTATTTGGATGACATACTAATTTCAGCACCAAATAGGCAAAATCATGATAACATATTGAATGAAGTCCTCAAACGGCTAGAGAAGCACAGAGTACGAGTGTCTGCTCGTAAGTGTGAGTTATTTAAAAACTCAATGGAGTACTTCGGGTATAGAGTAGACAAAGATGGTTTACATCCAACCAAGGGAAAGCTGGATGCAATCAGAAATGCACCCACTCCCAGGAATGTCACTGAACTTCGTTCATTCTTGGGTCTTTTGAAGTATTATAGGAAGTTCCTACCAAATTTGGCTACAGTATTACATCCACTGAATGAACTTTTGAAAAAACAAGTCCATTGGAAGTGGTCAAAAGAATGGGATACAGCATTCAAGTAGTGTAAAAACAAATTGATGGAGGGCACCATATTAGTTCACTATGACATCAAGTTAGCATGCGATGACTCTCCATATAGAGTGGGGGCAGTGATCTCTCATGTATTATGTAGTGGGAATGAGAGACTAATTGTTTTTGCTTCACGCACTCTCAGTGCCAGTGAGAGCAATTATGAACAAATTGAAAGGGAAGCTTTGGCATTCATTTTTGGGGTCAAGAAGTTTCACAAATACTTGTATGGTCGTAAGTTTACCATCGTTACGGACCATATGTCCCTAACAGCAATCCTTCATCCAAAGTCCCCAGTTCCAACATTAGCTGCAGCCTGAATGCAGAGATGGGCTTTGATTTTGTCAGCATATACATATGATATTGAATACAGATGATCAGCTGATCACAGTAATGCTGATGCAATGTCTAGGTTGCCTTCCCCATCACAAGTTACACCCGATAGGGAAGAAGTGTTCTATTTTTCATACATTGATGAACTGCCAGTCACAACTGAAGAAATTGGTAAAACAACTAAACGTGACCCAGTGATGTCAAAGGTGTATGATTATATTGCAAATGGATGGTCAAACCAGGTATCAGGCACAGATATTCATCCATTCTTCATTCGTAGGAATGAATTATTAGTCGATAAAGATTGTACCATGTATCAAGAGTGGTTATGCCAAATAAATTCAGGTCCAAATTATTAGGAGACCTCCATGACCAGCACCTGGGAGTTTTGCACATAGTTATTTATGGTGGCCAGGCCTTGATAAAGATATAGAGTACATCGTGAGTCAGTGTATGACATATCAGTCGATAAGCAAGCAACCACCATCAGTACCATTACAGCCATGGAAATGGCCTCCCAGGGTGTAGCAAAGGCTACATATCGATTTTGTTGAACTAGAAGGACAACAATTGTTCATTGTGATTGATAGCCATTCGAAGTGGGTCGAGGTGTTCCCAATGTGGAAGATAACAACAAGTAAAACATTCGACATTTTGCGATATTTATTTTTTTCATTTGGCCTCCCAGAAGAAATTGTTTCTGATAATGGACCAAAATTTTGTTCAGAAGAATTTGCACAGTTCACGAGCAAAAATGGTG
The DNA here is from genome assembly GCF_044704955.1 of Pristiophorus japonicus. Lineage (NCBI taxonomy): Eukaryota > Metazoa > Chordata > Chondrichthyes > Pristiophoridae > Pristiophorus > Pristiophorus japonicus. The sequence continues at coordinate 9,154,673 of NC_091987.1, forward strand.
TGAAACATATCAAGGTTCCACCATACCACCCTGCTTTGAAAGGTGCAGCAGAGCACATTGTACAAATTGTAAAACGCATCCTCATAAAACAGATGTTGGATCCAATTCCAAAGAAACATCAGTTGTCATTGGATCACAAATTGGCTAATTTTCTAATTACATATCGTAATACTCTTCATCCAACTGCTGGTAGAAAACCAACAGCATTGTTTCTCAAACGACAGCAACGAACCAGGTTCTCATTGTTAAAATCAAATTTGGCACAGTCCATAGAAGAGACACAATTAAAAACGAAAGAGAATCATGATAGAGGTAGAGTAAAAGAGAGAAGTGTGATATTAAACCAGGAGGTGAGAGTGAAGAACCATCACCATAAATGGGTAAAGTGGTTACTCAGAAGAGTGGTGGATATGTGGTCCTCCTACATGTTTGGTCAAGATGTTTGATAATGGACAGGTTAGGATGGTTCACATTGATCATATTTAACCTACAGACATGGAAGGAGTTGAAGGTGGGAATGATTCAATTATTTCTGACTCATCAGATAGTTTTGATATACCAGTAGCATATCCTACATTTAATGTACTGGAAACAAATCCAAGAGACAATCAGAATGTAAGTCTGAGTCCGAGTCGGGAAAACAAACAGTCTGAAGTTAGTGAGTTCAAATGGAAATCAAGGGCATCCTTTGGAGGAAAGCTTTCCTCAGGATGAGCCTCGACTGAGTTTGAATTCAACACCATGTTCGAGAGCGAAGGTATCCTCTTCGAAACAGAAAACAAGTGGTTAAGCTTAATTTGTAAATATGGCAAAATAAGTCCATATCCTTTGTTATGTATAGCCATGCAAGTTATGATGATTGTTGTTATAATAACTTCTTCATTAAGGAGGGAGAAGTGTAATGTCTGTAACTCCACACTGTGGACATATTGTGTTACTGCAACTAGAGTGTTTAATAAACAGACCGTTCATTAATAAACAGACCGGTCACATAACAAGAAGCAGGAAGCTTCCACAGGCTTCCACAGGCTTCCACAGGCTTCCGGAGGATCTGCCATTTTAAAAGACTTGTGTGAAGTGTACTCTCTTGAAAATACTACAGATTCTTTTATCTTTAAACTTTTTGGTAAGTATTGTATGTGGCCCCCCACTCTATTCACATTTTTACCATTTGACCTTTAATGGAGAAGCGATAACCATTATCTTGTTCAGATACTTTCTGTCAGCTTTGTCCTTGATTGTGCAATCAACTTTACCAAGCATCTTTACAGTTATGACTTCAAAATCAGAACCATAACTCTCTTCATATCGTGCATGAATGTTTGATTGCCCTTATATTTAGGGTTATATGTCAAATTCTGCGTTGATCCATTCTGCATACACTTTTGGAGAAAAGTGATTTAGTTTGCTGCAACTTGTGCATATCTTCCCATATGCTGGGCATTTAGTTTTTGACAGCTCCAGTCTTTTGCCACAATATCTGCAATTGTTCATGAACTCTTTGTCTGTGAATTCTTTCTTTGTGGGTCGAGGTTTCTGTCTGACAGCTTTGACATCTTCAGAATCTGTTTTAGTGAGCTTCATGGATTTCATTTGTGCAACTGTGGCTTCTGTAGCTTTACAGAACATCACACATTTATCGAGTGTTAGGCTTGATTCTTGCAACAGCCTCTTATGCAGCGTGTTATCAGATATTCTGCAGACTATGCGGTCTCTGATGAAATCATATCTCAAATTGCCAAAGACACATGATGAAGCCAGCTCTCTCACTTTCACGAGATATCTGTCAAACCGCTCGTCCCCTTGTACACAGTTGTTAAACTGGTACTGTTCATAGCTGACCTATACAGTGCTCTTCCCAGAGCTTCAAAATAATCTCAATTTCCTGCTTATCTTTCTCTGATTTGTAAGGAAGATTATTGTGGATACCTAGGGCACCTCTGCCAATGGCAGTGATAAGCATTGCAACCCTAACTCTATCTGGCTTTTCCACAATATTGGTGATAATTTCATAGCTGCCCCATAGCTGATTGAATTTTTTCCAGTTGGCTTTCAAATCGCCAGTCACCTGCCATGGAGATGAGAGAGGAATGTGCGCGGGAGTTGGCACCGTGTTGGTCATGATAGCTCGCTACAGTTTAGGACTTTGAGTTTGTCACTTACATGTATCGAGTTCAAATACCCAGAGGATGCGAACAAGTCTAATAGTAAAATATCGTGGCCATGTAATTGTAGAAATATTTTTTCAATCGAGGCTCTACAATAATTTATGCCACTTTAAGTTTACTTTACTAATGCCTCTAGATTATTTAACAAGCTTAAGACTATTTATCGCCCTTCACGGATCCATGTACGATGTGCAGGAATTACACTCTGCACTGCACTGCTTAACGTCGATTTTGATCGGCTCGAAAATGTATTACAGTTCCAATATTTTGGTCGTAGATGCATTCGACGAAAGATCGGAAGTCTCTGCTTCTGACACCATAGTCTGGAAATCCCGGCTTGCCCGGGTCTGTATGGAGTTTCTACGGACCCGGGAAGGCATCGCAAAAGCCAGTTTTCTGAACACAATGCACATGCGCTGAAAACCAGCTTTTCCGATCTGTCAAGCTCCAGCTTGACAGACCCTCTGCATATCGGCAGCCCGGACATCGCATGGGCAAGATTGCGGTATTTACCCCAATCTTGCCCAGCAGATGTACTGAAAACTCTTGCACCTGATAAAAACAGGCGCATAGTCTACTTTTACAGGCGTAAGAGTTTTAAAACACACAAAAACATAATAAAATAAAATTTAAACAACACATTTTATTGTTAAATACCCTCCCCACTACAGTAAGCTTATTTTAAAGCATAATTTTAAAAACTTTTTTAAAAATCGGGAAAGTCTTTTTTTTTAAGACATAAATAACTTTAATTTAAATTAATGTTAAATATGTGGGATATTTTTTATATTTTTTATTAGTGTTTTGGGCGTTTGGGGAGGGTTTGTCAATCATAATAATATTAACTCCAAACTTACGGTGTTCCCATTATTATGAATGAGAAAATACTGTACCTGGATTGGCTGCCCAGAGCCATGTGACTGCAGCTCCAGCTTTATGGCTGCCCTGACGTGCACATGCTGCGATGCGCAGGGAGAGGAGGCCTCAGGACCGGGAACTCTCGTGGGCGCAGCAGGAACAGGTAAGTGCGCATCTTTTTTTAACTTTTTCAGTCGATTGCCCACTGGAAGCAGCCGACTTGGATTTCTAGGTATTTTATAGTCTCTTGAACACTCTTAGTTCAACTTAACTCTATTTATTTGGGAGATCTCAGCCATAAAATGGCGTTCCTTCACAGACCCTCTCTCTCAATATACCTATACCTCCCTATACCTCCGAGCTAGAGGGCGCTCTACATTATATTGATACCTCCTAGCTAGAGGGCGCTATGCATTATTCATTGCACTCAGGACATCCCAATGCCCTTCACAACCAATGAAGTACTTTTGAGGTGTAGTCACTGTTATAATGTAGGGTAATACGGCAGCCAATTTGTGCACTGCAAGGTCCCACTAACAAACAGCAATGTGATAAATTACCCTAAAATCTATTTCAGTGATATGAGTTGAGGGTTGATTACAACAACAGCAACTTACATTTATGTAATGCTTTTAATGTAGTAAAACGTCCCAAGGTGCTTCACAGGAGTGTTATCAAACTAAATTTGACACGGACTTGACAAAGAGGTCTAAGGACAGATGCCCAAAAGCTTGTTCAAAGAGGTAGGTTTTAAAAGAGGAGAGAGAGAGAGATAGAGAGGCAGAGAAGTTTAGGGAGGGAATTCCAGAGCTTGGCGCCTCAACAGCTGAAGGCACGGCTGCCAGTGGTGGAACGATTAAAATCGAGAATGTGCAGGATGCCAGAATTGAAGGAGCGCAGAGAAAGTTGGTTGTAAGGCTGGAGAAGGTTACAGAGATAGTGAGGGACGAGGCCATGGAAGGATTTGAAAATAAGGATGAGAATTTTGAAATCGTGGCATTGCTTAACAGGGAACCAACATAAGTCAGCGAGCACAGGGGTGACACGGGCAGTCGAGTTTATGTAGGGTGGAAGATGAGATACCAGCCAAGAGAGCATTGAAATAGTTAAGACTAGAGGTAACAAAGTTATGGATGGGCGTTTCCGCAGCAGATGAGCTGAGGCAAAGGGTGGGGTCGGGCGATGTTACAAAGGTGAAAGTAGTTGGTCTTGGAGAAGGGGTAGGACACCATGAAAACTCCCCTGCTCTGCTTTTGGTAGAGTCATGCACCTGAGAGGCCAGATAGTGTCCCAATTTTATTGGACCACCAATTTTGAATACTACACTTAAATGTTAGCTTATATTATGGGCTTTTGCACTCAAGTCTCTGGAGTGGGGCTTGAACACACAACCCTTGGATGCAAGAGTATCACCACTGGGCCAAAGGTAAGAAATAATTATCACAATTTTCCCTTCTTAAATACCCTGCAGTCAAAAAAGGCAAAGAAACTACCAAAGCAGATGACACTTAAACACATAAACTATTCGGGCTAAACTTTCACCTTCATTTTCGGTGTTTTTTTCGGCGATTTTCTCGGCGGTGCAGTTGTTTTTGCTAGAGAAACCGCCCGGCAAAAGTTTCCCCCTTAGATCCTCATGGTATATTTGTAACTGAAAGCATTTAAGTTAAGAAGGACAAATAGTCTGAGAAGGGATCTAATGCGGTGATTCTTCTTTTCGAAGGACCAAGTTTTTATTTTTGGTGCATGGGAAAAATCTGGCAAGGAATCTAGATGTTCGGATGGGAAACCAAAAAGCAATGTCCAAAAAGAGCAAATGTTTTTTTTCCTTTATTCGTTCATGGGATGTGGGCAAGGCCAGCATTTATAAGAACATAAGATCAGAAGAAATAAGAGCAGGAGTAGGCCATTTGGCCCCTCGAGCCTGCTCCGTCATTTACTAAGATCATGGCTGATCTGATCATGGATTCAGCTCCACTTCCCTACCCGCTCCCCATAACCCTTGACTCCCATATCTTTCAAAAATCTGTCTACCTCCAGCTTAAATATATTCAAAGACCCAGCCTCCACAGCTCTCTGGGGCAGAGAATTCCAAAGATTCACCACCCTCTGAGAGAAGTAATTCCTCCTCATTTCCGTTTTAAATGGGCGAACCCTTATTCTGAAACTATGCTCCCTACTTCTAGATTCCCTCACGAGGGGAAACATCCTTTTTGCATCTACTCTATCAAGTCCCCTCAGAATCTTATATATTTCAATAAGATCATCTCTAAGTCTTCAAACTCCAATGAGTTTAGGCCCAACTTGCTCAACCTTTTTTCATATGACCACCCCTTCATCTCAGGAATCTACCTCGTGAACCTTTTCTGAACTGCCTCCAGTGTAAGTATATCCTTCCTTAAATAAGGAGACTAAAATTGTATGCAGTACTCCAGGTGTGACCTCGCCAAAGCCCTGTACAGTTGTAGCAGGACTTCCTTTCTTTTATAATCCATCCCCCTTGCAATAAAGGCCAACATTCCATTTGTTTCCTAATTACTTGATGTACCTGCATACTAACTTTTTGTGTTTCATGTACAACAACCCCCAGATCCTTCTGTACCATCGCATTTTGTAATCTCTCCCCATTTAAATAATAATTCACTTTTTTATTTTTTCTACCAAAGTAGATAACCTCATATTTTCCCACATTATACTCCATCTGCCAAATATTTGCCTACTCACTTAGCCTGTCTATATCCCTTTGTAAATTCTTTGCATCCTGCTCACAACTTGCTATCCCACCTATCTTTGTATCATCAGCAAATTTGGCTACGTTACATTCGGTCCTTTCACCCAAGTCATTAATATAAATTGTAAATAGTTGAGGCCCCAGCACTGATCCCTGTGGCACCCCACTAGTTACAGTTTGGCAACCTGAAAATGACCCATTGATTCTGACTCTCTGCTTTCTGTTAGTTAACAATCCTCTATCCATGCTAATATATTACCCCCAACCCCGTGAGCTCTTATCTTGTGCAGTAACCTTTTATCTGGCGCCTTATCAAATGCTTTCTGGAAATCCAAATACACAACATCTACTGGTTCCCCTTTATCCACCCTACTCGTTATCAAAGAACTTGAGCAAATTTGTCAAACATGATTTCCCTTTCATAACACCATGCTAACTCTGCTTGACAGCATTATGATTTTCTAAATGTCCTGTTAGTACTTCCTTAATGATGGACTCCAGCATTTTCCCAATGACCAATGTTAAGCTAACTGGTCTATAGTTTCCTGATTTCTGTCTCCCTCCTTTCTTAAATAGTGGTGTTACATTTGCATTTTTCCAGTCCGCTGGGACCTCTCCAGAATCCAGGGAATTTTGGTAGATTACAACCAATGCATCCACTATCTCTGCAGCAACCTCTCATAAGACCCTAGAATGTAGGTCATCAGGCCCAGGGGACTTGTCCACTTTTAGTCCCATTAATTTGTCTAGTACTATTTCTCTAGTGATAGTCAATATTTTAAGTTCCCCCCCCCCCCAATAACCACTTGATTATCAATTATTGGTATGCTTTTAGTGTCTTCTACCGTGAAGACCCATACAAAATATTTGTTCACAGCCTTTACCATTTCTCTATTTCCCATTATTAATTCCCCAGACTCATCCTCTAAGGGGCTAATGTGTACTTTAGCTACTTGCTTGCTTTTTACATACCTGAAAAAGCTCATTGTCTGTTGTTATATTTCTTGCTAGTTTACTCTCATAAGCTATCTTCTGTCTCTTTATCATTTTTTTAGTTATCCTTTGCAGGTTTCTAAAAATTTCCCAATCCTCTGGCCTTCCACTGTCCTTCACAACATTGTATACCTTTGTTTGTAATTTGATAACCTCCTTTACTTCCTTAATTAGCCACGGATAGTTCATCCTTCTCTTAGATTCTTTCTTTCTCACTGGAATATATCTTCGCTGAGAGTTATGAAATATCTTCTCAGATGTTTGCCACTGCTTTTCTAAAGTTTATATATTATCCCAGTCCACTTTAACCAGCTCTGCCTTCAAACCTTTGTAATTACCTTTATTTAAGTTCAATTCATTAGTTTGAAAGCTAGCTTTCTCACCCTCAAACTGAATTCCCAATTCTACCATGCTATGATCACTCTTCCCAAGAGGATCCTTCACTACGAGATCATTAATTAATCTAGACTCGTTACACATTACCAGATCTAAAATAGTCTGCTCCCTGGTTGGTTCCACAACGTATTGTTCCAAGAAACCATCCTGCATACACTCTATGAACTCTTCCTCCAGGCAACCTTTGCTAATTTGATTTGTCCAATCAATATGAAGATTGAAATCAGCCATGATTATTGCCATACCTTTCTTACAAGCCTCCATTATTTCTTGATTTATACTCTGTCCTACAGTGTGGCTACTGTTTGGGGGTCTGTCGACCAAACCCATGAGTGACTTCCTACCCTTATTATTTCTCATTTCCACCCAAACTGATTCTACATCTTGATCTTCTGAGCCAATATCATTTCTCACTAATGCACTGATCTCATCCTTTATTAACAGAGCTACCCCACCTCCTTTTCCTTTCTGTCTATCCTTACGAAATGGCAAATCCAGCTGTACCCGTGAATATTCAGTTCTCAGCCTTGGTTACCTTGAAACCATGTCTCTGTAATGCCCATCCCTAATTGCCCTTGAGAAGGTGGTGATGAGCCGCCTTCTTGTACCGCTGCAGTCCGTGTGGTGAAGGTACTCCCACAGTGCTGGCATTGTCATAAAGGTTTGGTACAACTGCGTAGCTTGCTGGGCCATTTCAGAGTCAACCACATTGCTGTGGGACTGGAGTCACATATAGGCCAGACCAGGTCAAGACAGTAGATTTCTTTCCCTAAAGGACAGTTATGTTTTTCTGACAATCCAGTAGTTCCATTACTGAGTGACAACTATGGTTTTTTTTTTTTAATTCCAAATTTAATGGAATTTAAATTTCCCCCAACTGCCGTGGTGGGATTTGAACTCACATCTTCAAGATTATTAACCCAGGGCTCTGGATTACTATTCCTTCTGCTTCTTCTTAGGCATTCCCTCAGATCGAGGGTGACTTGCTTCCACACCAAAAAGGGATGTGTTCAATGAGTTCACAGGTGTTTCAATGAAGGACCAAATATTCCAGGTCCCGAACTACATCGTAAAGCATGGATTTTTTTAACGTGGGGTGGCCGTTGCACACCAGCCACCACACGGGCTTGACAGAGCTAGGTCTTGATCCAGTGACAAGGATTAACCAAGACGACTGGAGACCAGCTCTGCTGCACGGACCTAGTGCACACACATATCGCCCTCACCTCTTCTGGGCCCCGAACTCACACCTCTCCTGGGCCCCGATCACATCTCTCTGCAATCTCTCGCCGCTCCTGCGCCCCGTACCTGCCCACGCTCCGATCGCCGACCTGGGTTATGATGATGTCCAAAACTGTAGCCCTCCTGCAGCAGCTCGCACTACTCCCTGAAGTGGTATGGCCAGTAGCATAACCACTATGCTACTGTACCCTGTGGGGAAGGCATGGAAGGAGGTAGCAAGGTGGGGAACTACAGGAGAATAGAGCGATATCCTGTACTGTGTCCGGTGATCAAAGGGAAGGTGGTTCATCCTGCGATGCACCGTACCTGGTACTTCAAAGCATAAGGCCACGGTTTGGTTCATAGGAAGTGTCAATGGAAGCTGACTTTTGCAAAGAGCAGAGTATTGAGAAGTAACTCAAATTCATCATTATCATCATCATCATAGGCAGTCCCTTGAAATTGAGGAAGACTCTAAAAGTGAGTTCTCAGGTGACTGCACAGTCCAATATGGGAACTACAGCCTCTGTCACCGGTGGGACAGTCAGACCAAACCAGTAGCCCTCCTGCAGCAGCTCACACTGCTCCCTGAAGTGGTATGGCCAGTAGCATAACCACTATGCTACCGTACCCTGTGGGGAAGGCATGGAAGGAGGTAGCAAGGTGGGGAACCAAACTTGAAGGACATGGTGTGGGTGGGGAGTCTGGTTTGCCGCACGCTCCTTCCGCTGCCTGCGCTTGTTTGCTGCATGCTCTCGACGACGAGACTCAAGGTGCTCAGCGCCCTCCCGGATGCACTTCCTCCACTTAGGGCGCTCTTTGGCCAGGGACTCCCAGGTGTCGGTGGGGATGTTGCACTTTATCAAGGAGGCTTTGAGGGTGTCCTTGAAATGTTTCTTCTACCCACCTTTGGCTCGCTTGCCGTGTAGGAGTTCCGAGTAGAGCGCTTGTTTTGGGAGTCTTGTGTCAGGCATGTGGACAATGTGGCCCGCCCAACGGAGCTGGTCGAGTGTGGTCAGTGCTTCAATGCTGGGGATGTTGGCCTGATCGAGAACACTGACGTTGGTGCGTCTCTCCTCCCAGGGGATTTTCAGGATCTTGCGGAGACATCGTTGGTGGTATTTCTCCAGCGATTTGAGGTGTCTACTGTATATGGTCCATGTCTCTGAGCCATACAGGAGGGCGGGTATCACTACAGCTCAAATTAATTAGTACCAGGCTCTACAGAGACGCGGGCTTTTCATAGTGTGCTCTGTTCGTGCTTCTACAGAATATATATATTTTTTAAAACAGCTCAATTAACTTGAGAGTGCATCATAACTGATGACCAGCCTTTCTCTCTCTGAACTACTGCTTGTATGGTTGCATTTGACATCAACAAATTACATTACTTTGTGAATTCTTAACTAACTGGGCTCCAGGAAGTCTGGAGAGAGACATATTCTTCACATAATTAAATGAGATTATTCATTTAAGCACATAGTGCACAATAAACTTAAATGTAAAAATGTAAGATTACGATCTGCAGCAATTGCAAAGCTCATTGAAGAGACTGTGTTTTCTATTACAGCTACTTTCTGCAGTGTGCCAGTATTTGCAAGTGCTGTGAATGTGTTTTTCAGAAATGATAACAAACAAGAAATTGAATCCCTCGGGTATATCTGCCGCAAACTTTGCAATCAAAGCCTTAGAGGCCACCAATACAAAATCAATGGAGTGTTTGAGAAGGAGATTGATACGTGGGAATTAAGGGTACTCAGGGATATAGAAAGAGGGCCCGTCATTGGGATTGGGATGTCAAGTAAAACAGCAGAGCTTGATGGGCCAAATGGCCGTGGCTGATTATTGCTGACCCAGCCCAGTTTTGCCTTTTTCTTTATTCGTTCACGGGATGTGGGCGTCGCTGGCAAGGCCGGCATTTATTGCCCATCCCCTAGTTGCCCTTGAGAAGGTGGTGGTGAGCCGCATTCTTGAACCGCTGCAGTCCGTGTGGTGAAGGTGCTCCCACAGTGCTGTCAGGGAGGGAGTTCCAGGCGTTTGACCCAGCGACAATGAAGAAACGGCCGATATATTTCCAACTCCGGATGGTTCGTGATTTGGAGGGGAATGTGGAGGTGATGGTGATTCCATGTGCCTGCTGCCCTTGTCCTTCGAGGCAGTCGAGGACACGGGGACCAATCGTCACTGAGTCCACTTGTAACAGCCCAACTCTTATCTGTACTCAGGCTGACAAGCGATTAAAACATTTAATTACGATTAATCTTGTAATTAAGCATCTTAATCTCAGTTAATCTTGGTTTTAATTGCCTATTTAATTGAAACAATAATTGCATCCATCTCATTCAACTTTGTTTTATCACTGTTATTATTATTGCAGTATTATTGTTATCTAAAAAATAACAACAAAAAACCCTGTTTTCCTATCTCTGGAATTATATACTCAGTCCCTCATTTCTGATAACTTTTTGCTTTTTACATTTATTGAGCTGTATAGTCAGTGTGCCACTGAGCAGGAAGAAAATCTTACCTGATCGTGGATTTGGAGATAACTTGTTCAGTACGCATTATTGAAATTTGAATGTTTTATTATTAGATGTGATTCATTTTTATTGAAATGCCTTACTAAAATATTGTCATGGGAGAACATATTTCCTTTAAAAGGACAGGCTTTAAAGTTCTGAGGCTGTTGGGGGTTTGGAGTGGGAAGACATCAGAGAATATATATATTTTTTTTGTTCACGGGATGTGGGTGTTGTTGGCAAGGCCAGCATTTATTGCTCATCGCTAATTGCCCTTGAGAAGGTGATGGTGAACCGCCTTACATAAGAACATAAGGAATAGGAGCAGGAGTAGGACATTTGGCCCCTCGTAGCCTGCTCTGCCATTCAATAGATTTTGGCTGATCTGATCTTGGCCTCAACTCCACTTCCGTGCCCGCTCCCCATAACCCTTGACTCCCTTATCACCTTCTTGAACCGCTGCAGTCCGTGTGGTGAAGGTACTCCCATGGTGCTGTTAGGGAGGGAGTTCCAGGATTTTGATTCAGCAACGATGAAGGAACGGCCGATATATTTCCAAGTCAGGATGGTGTCGAGTTTCTTGAGTGCTGTTGGAGTTGCGCTCATCCAGGTAAGTGGAGTGTATTCCATCACACTCCTGGCGTGCCTTGTAAATGATGGAAAGGTTTTGGGGATCAGGAGGTGAGACACTCACCGCAGAATACCCAGCCTCTGACCTGCTCTTGTTACCACAGTATTTATGTGGCTGGTCCAGCTAAGTTTCTGGTCAATGGCGGCCTCCAGGATGTTGATGGTGGGAGATTCGGCGATGGTAATGCCGTTGCATTTCAAGGGGCGGTGGGTAGACTCTCCTTCTCCCTGTGGCCGAGGAGCTCCTCCCGGAGTCACAATGCGGATTTCGTCCCCTACGGGGCACAACGGACATGAGCTTTGCAGCACAACAACTGCAGTGAAAACTGCAGGGAGCAGTGCCAGCCCTTATACATGGCCTTTTTCGATCTTACAAAGGCCTTTGACACTGACGCGTCCTCCTCCGTTTTGGATGCCCCCGAATGTTTGTCAACATCCTTCGTCTGCTCCACGACGACATGCAGGCCGTGAAACATTACAGACCCATTCCACGTCCGGACCGGGTCAAACAGGGTTGCATCATCGCTGCAACCCTCGTCTCAATCTTTTTCGCTGCCATGTTTCACCTTACTGTCAACAAGTTCCCCCCTGGAGTGGAACTAATCTAAAGAACTAGTGGGAAGCTGTTTAACCTACACCGCCTCCAGGCCAGGTCCAAGATCACCAAACCTCTGTCGTTGAGCTGCAGTATGCAGACGTCGCTTGCGTCTGCGCACACTCTGAGGCTGTACTCCAGGATATACCGAGGCATATGAAAGCATGGGCCTTACGCTAAACATCCGTAAGACAAAGATCCTCCACCAGCCTGTCCTCGCCGCACAGCACTGCCCCCCAGTCATCAAGATTCACGGCGTTGCCCTCGACAACGTGGACCACTTCCCATACCTCGGGAGTCTCTTGTCAACAAAGGCAGACATTGATACGGAGATTCAACATTGCCTCCAGTGCGCCAGTGCAGCCTTCGGCCACCTGAGGAAAAGAGTGTTCGAAGACCAGGCCCTCAAATCTACCACCAAGCTCATGGTCTACAGGGCTGTAGTAATACCCGCCCTCCTGTATGGATCGGAGGCATGGACGATGTACAGAAGATACATCAAGCCTTTGGAGATATATCACCAATGATGTCTCCGTAAGATCCTGCAAATCCCCTGGGAGGACAGAAGTACGAACATCAGCGTCCTCGTCCAGGTTAACATTCCCAGCATTGAAGCACTAACCACACTCGATCAGCTTCGCTGGGCAGTCCACTTAGTCCGCATGCCAGACGCGAGACTCCAGAAGCAATTGCTCTACACGGAGCTCCTTCATGGCAAACAAGCCAAAGGTGGACAGCGAAATCGTTACAAGGACACCCACAAAGCCTCCCTGGTGAAGTGCGGCATCACCACTGACACCGAGGAGACCCTGGCCGAAGACCACCCTAGGTGGAGAAAATGCATCCGGGAGGGCGTTGAGCTCTTCGAAACTCAACGCTGCGAGCGTGAAGAGGTCAGGCGCAGGCAGCGGATGGAGCGTGCGTCAAACCAGTCCCACCCCCGCCTTCGCCCAACGAATATCTGTCCCACCTGTGACAGGGTCTGTGGCTCTCGTGTTGGACTGTTTGGCCAACAAAGCGCTCATTTTAGGAGTGGAAGCAAGTCTTCTTCGATTCCGAGTGACTGCCTATGATGATGATGATGCCTTTATGGGGGCACATAGCATGTCCAGTATTAGCTCCACCTCTCAGTTTCCTCCATTTAGGAGAGCCGATCCATTATGAGCTGGCGATGTGTGACTCTTGGTCCAGCAGTATCTCCATGTTGCCTCCCTAGTGGATGGGGTGGCTATTCAATGGGCGCCTCCCGAGGCTTCCCTTCATCATCCTCCTCCTCCTGAGGTGGGCCTGTAAACCCCACTGGCAATGTCTGGCCCCTCATGATGGCCAAGTTGTGCAAGATGCAGCACACTACCATTGATTCGTATACCTGTTGAGGGGAGTATTAAAGGCTGCCTCCAGAGCAGTGCAGGCATCAGTCTGTGTGTAGGAGATGGCATATCTCTGTCAGCACTTCCTTTCAGGAGTGCAGCCTTCTCACACACTGCTCCCCAGAGAGCTGAAGGTCTGAGCGTCGGTGCCTGTATACCCGTGGGGGGGGTGAGGCAGCCTCCCCAGATGTCTTCGGCCTCTCCTCATCCATGGGCTGACATGGCCAAGAGTCCTTCCTCTAGCTTGACACCGCCTGGCACTAGCATGGAACATGATACGCTGGCGAACTAGTAATGCCCCCATTAAATTCTCTCACTGAAATTGTAGGCGCACTATAACGGCAGATAAAGGTGAAGTTTGCAAGTTGGAGCTCCACGCGGCATGCTGTGTGCAACCGTTGTAGTCAACATGACCTGTGATGTAGGATTCTCGTTCGTCCATTTAAATACGGTGCCAATATTGCCTGTTGCACCCTGGGACCGCCTGTTATTTTCAGGCATTTGTGGGGCGGGTGTTAAATGAGGCGTTAAGGTCGAATGTTCCATCCGGGGCGCTAGCGCAGCATTTCACGTCATCATCACGCTAAAAACGGAGGTGGGGCGGTAAGTTTTTGCGCTGGTGCAAACCAATAGCCGAATCTTCCAACCGCGCGGTAAATCCTAGACGCCCGGCATAGCGCCCAAAAATAGCATTTAACGCCTCACTGGGACACTAACCAAGGCGCAAATGAGCCAAAAATCCAGCCCCTTGAATTTCAGGTGAGCTGGGGTTAAAAAAAAATAGTTCAGTGCAGTGATCTACATTACTGACATCACCCCTAAGCTCGCTGACCTACATTGGCTCTCGGTCCGGCTACGCCTCGATTTTAAAATTCACATCCTTGTTTTCAAATCCCTCCTTGGCCTCTCCACTTCCTTTTCTCCATAACCTCCTCCGGTCCTACAGCCCTCTGACTTTTAAGGTGGTTGGTGGAAGGTTTAGAAGGAATTTGAGGGGAGGCTTCTTTACGCAGAGGGTTGTGGGGATCTGGAACTCGCTGCCTGGAAGAATGGTGGATGCAGAAACCCTCACCACTTTTAAGAGATGGTTGGATGGACACTTGAAATGCCGTAACCTGCAGGTTTATGGACCTAGAGCTGGTAATTAGGATTAGACTAGATGACCTTTTGTTGGTTGGCGCAGATATAATGGAATAGAATACGGCCAGGGTGATCTCCTGGACTAGTTTCGATCGCCTGGATGGGTCGGAGAGGAATTTTCCCAGATTTTGTCTTCCTAAATTGGCCTGGGTTTTTATCTGGTTTTTGCCTCTCCCAGGAGATCACATGGCTCCGGTTGGGGTGGAGTGTCGAATGTTTTCAGTATAAGGGGTGTTGCAGTGGTATGGGGTGGACTGGTTGGGCTGGGTGCTCTTTGCCTTTCCGTTATTGTTCATGGGTTTGTATGTAACTTTTAGGGCTGCTGACCGAGGGCCGTGTGGCTCTTTGTCGACCGGCGTGGACACGATGGGCTGAAATGGCCTCATTCTGCGCTGTAAATTTCTATGTTTCTATCTCTGCGCTCCTCGAATTCTGGCCTCTTGCGCATCCCCGATTTTAATCGCCCCACCATTGGAGGCCGTGACTTCGGCTGCCTTGGACCTCATCTCTGGAGTTCCCTCCCTAAACATCCACACCTCTCTACCTCTGTCTCCTCCTTTACTACCTCCCTTAAAACCTAGATTTTGGTCACTTGTCCTAACATCTCCTTATGTGGCTCGTTGTCAAATTTTGTTTGATAACGCTCCTGTGAAGCACCTTCTGATCTTTTACGACAATGAAAGGTGCTATAAAAATTCAAGTTTGTTGTTGTTGTTGAGGGATGACCTAATTGAGGTGTTCAAGATGTTAAAGGGATTCAATAGCATAGATTACAGAGGAACTATTTTTTCTGGTAGGGTAATCCAGAACAAAAAGACATAAATTTAAAATTAGGAGCCAGGCCATTTAGGAGAGGAATCAGGAAGCAGTAAAATCACGGAAAAATCTGGAACTTTCTCCCCAAAAGACTGTCGATGTCGGGGATCAATTGGAGCTTTCAAGACTGAGCTCCTTGGGTAAGGGTGTCAAAGGCTATGGATCAAAGGCAGATAAATGGGGTTGAGGTGTAGATCAGCCATGATCTCTGCTGGCCTCCCATTTGCCAATGCACAAGCCCTCCGCCAGATTGGATGTGCGATAACTCTCCGCTGGGCTTGAGCCTCCAGCAGCACAGCTCCTCATACTGCGACCGCACTTGAAGAATGGTTGAGAAGGTTGGGCTTATATTCATTGGAGTTTAGAAGAATGAGAGATGATTTTATTGAAACATGTAACATATTATGGGGGTTCGACAAGGTAGATGCAGAGAGGATGTTTTCACTCGTGAAAGAATCTGGAACTAAGGGGCGTAGTTCAAGACAAAGGGGCCGCCCATTTAGAACAGAGATGAGGAGGACTTCCTTCTCTCTGAGGGTTGTAAATCTATGGGATTCTCTGCCTATGAGAGCTGTGGAGGCTGGGTCATTGAATATATTTAAGGTGGAGATGGACAGATTTTTGAGCGACAAGGGAGTCATGGGTTATGGGTAGGGGGCAGGGAAGTGGAGCTGAGTCCATGATCAGATCTGTCATGATCTTATTGAATGGCGGAGCAGGCTCGAGGGGCCGAATGGCCTACTCCTGCTCCTATTTCTTATGTTCTTATGTCTTACGTTTTTAGGTCCGTCTCTTCCCCGGTGTTCTGACCGCACTGCTCCGGTGTCCCTGCCACCCCACCCTCTCTCCCCCTTCCAGTGGTCATGGTCTCACAGTTGGGCCTCGGTCTAATCCTCACATTCTCTTCGCTCTTCACCCGGCTCCCGGTAAGGATGTCATGGTCCCGGCAGAGAACCGTCACCCCTCTCCGGGTGTTGCTGGGTGTCCTGCGTGACCACCACCCGCTCCACCAAATTGCTGTTCAGCAGCTCCTCGCGCTGCTGAAGAAGATTTTCCAGCCGATGGTCTCGTGGTGTTTCCCCCGCAAGTATCTGCTCAAGACCACCCGGTGGGGGTGATCTGGGTGGGTACGGTTTTGACGGCGCAGCTCGCTGTTAGAGCGGATAGGTGCGTTACTCCTCGCATCAAAAGAGTTCGAAAAACATTGAATATTAGATATCGCATGTAGGCTGGATTTTCCCAATGTTGCTGCCTCTGCTCGCGCCCCGGAGGGGTGGTAATGGGGGCGGGGATGGTTTCCGAGCGGTCGGACAGCTTGCAGCACCCCGCTGGGAAATTAGTTGCTGGTTTTGTGGGGGTACAGAGCAGCCTCGCTCAGGACCATCAATCAGGCGTGCAACACCGCCGGTTTCGACTGCGTGGTGAAATTTGTTGTGCACTGAACCGATAGCGCCCCCCCTAGTGGGACTACCTGGAAAACCAGATGGTGAGAGCTGTCCCGGCGGCAGTGACTGATGGACTTGTTGAACGAGCTAAGTTTGATTGTTTTGTTTAGTTTTATTTTTGCGATGTAGCTTATTGTGGGGTGTTCAAGGTATTGGGAATGTTTGTTGTGTTTTTAGGTACGATTTGTTTCTTCCAGGGAAGCCTCTCTTAGAGTGTTCCGAGGCCGGCTCTTTCGCAACGGATTTTCAGTTGCTCAGCCGCCTTTGTGCCCTAAAAGTGGTGTGCAACGCCTCCCTTAGAGCTCCGCCCCACACTCAGGGCCCAGCTGATGAATTTTGCTGAATGAGGCACAAACTGTTCCCGGGCGCTAAACTTTACTGCCCTGCCACCATTACCGCCCCAAAATGAGCAGAACCGAAAATCCTTAAACATAGCAATACTTAGAAAAAAAACTCATGAGTTTAGTCGGAGGACTAATTAAGAACATTTAGGACTGAGATAAAGAGGAATCTCTTCACTCAGAATGTTACGATCTTTGGAATTCTCTGCCCCAGAGAGCTGTGGATGTTGAGTCGTTGAATATATTCAAGGCTGCGATCGATGGATTTTTGGACTCAAGGGGACTCGAGGGATGTGGAAATCAGGCAGGAAGGTAGAGTTGAGGTTGACAATCAGCCATGATCTTATTGAATAGCAGAGCAGGCTCAAGGGGCCAATTTTATATATTATTCATATCCCTTCTATGTGACAATCCACCTGTTTCTGCCTTGTATAATACAACTGCATATAAAAAGAATTAAACTTTAGGTTTAACGAGTTATTTTTCTACAGACCTCTACAACTACCCCAACTTTGTTATTGCATCGATCGTTTCATTCTTGTTTCTATTCTACCAAGTGAAACTTCTAATTATAAGTTTGTGATGTAATAAAAACATATAAAATTCTGAGGGGGATCGACAGGGTACATGCTGGTAGGTTGTTTTGCCCTGGCTGGAGAGTCTAGAACTGGGGCCATCATCTCAGGATAAGGGGTCGGCCATTTAGGACTAAAATGAGGGGGAATTTCTTCACTCAGACAGTTGTGAATCTTTGGAATTCTCTATCCCAGAGGGCTGTAGATGCCGAATCATTGAGTATATTCAAGGCTGAGATAGATAGATTTTCAGATTCTAGGTGAATCAAGGGGTATGGGGATGGTGCAGGAACATGGAGCTGAGGTTGAAGATTAGCCATGATCTTATTAAATGGTGGAGCAGGCATGAGGAGCCAAATGGCCTATTCCTGCTCCGAATTCTTATGTCCTTATGTAGCATTCCATACCAATCTCCTACTTCTAAAAAGAGTGAGGTATTCGCAGATATTTTCTGCTGGAGAACTTGTTATCCACTGGTTAAAGTTCTCTGAACAATATGCAGTGGAAGGTCCTTTAATTACAGACTGAACGGACCATTACTTTGAGGTCAGTCTTAATCAACAGTTCAGTGGTCACTGAAAAGAAACAAAAAATAATTGGATTTCACGACCACTGGGCGTCTCAAAGCACTTTACAGCCAATTAAGTACTTTTGGAATATCATCATTATAGACACTCCCTCGAAATGGAGGAAGACTTGCTTCCACTCCAAAAGTGAGTTCTCAGGTGACTGTACAGTCCAATATGGGAATTACAATCTCTGTCACAGGTGGGACAGACAGTGTTTGGAGGAAAGGGTGGGCGGGGAGTCTGGTTTGCTGGACACTCCTTCCGCTGCCTGCGCTTGTTTTCTGCACGCTCTTGGCGACGAGACTCGAGCGCCCTCCCGGATGCTCTTCCTCCACTCAAGGATTCCCAGGTGTTGGTGGAGATGTTGCATCCCCACCGTGATGCACGTGATCCTTACCAATGGATCCATCACCGACCCAATCCTCGTCCGGACCGGGGTCAAACAGGGCTGTGTCATCGCCCCAACCCTCTTCTCAATCTTTCTCACCGCCATGCTCCACCTCACAATCAACAAGCTCCCCGCTGGAGTGGACCTAAACTACAGAACCAGTGGGAAGCTGTTCAACCTGTGCCATCTCCCGGCCAGATCCAAGACCACCCCAACCTCTGTCGTCGAGTTACAGTATGCGGACGATGCCTGCATCTGCGCACATACAGAGGCTGCACTACAGGACATAATCGACGTATTTACTGAGGCATACGAAAGCATGGGCCTTACGCTAAACATCCGTAAGACAAAGGTCCTTCACCAGCCTGTTCTCACCGCACAGCACTGCCCCCCAGTCATCAAGATCCGCGGCATGGCCGTGGACACCGTGGACCGCTTCCCATATCTCGGGAGGCTTCTATGTAGAAGAGCAGGCATCGACGACGAGATCCAACACTGCATCCAGTGCGCCAGTGCAGCCTTCGGTCACCTGAGGAAAAGAGTGTTTGAAGACCAGGCCCTCAACACTGCCAGCAAGCTCATGGTCTACAGGGCTGTAGTAATATCCGCCCTCCTGTATGGCTCAGAGACATGGACCATGTACAGTCGACATCTCAAGTTGCTGGAGAAATATCACCATCAATGTCTCTGCAAGATCCTCCAAATTCCCTGGGAGGACAGCTGCACCAACATCAGCTTCCTCACTCAGGCTAACATCCCCAGCATTGAAGCACTGACCACACTCGATCAGTTCCGCTGGGCAGGCCACATAGTCCGCATGCCAGATACGAGACTCCCAAGGCAAGTGCTCTACGTGTAGCTCCTTCATGGCAAACGAGCCAAAGGTGAGCAGCGGAAATGCTACAAGGACACCCGCAAAGCCTCCCAGATAAAGTGCAACATCCCCACTGACACCTGGGAGTCCCTGGCCGAAGACCGCCCTAAGTGGAGGAAGTGCATCCGGGAGGGCAGAGCACCTCGAGTCGAAACGCCGAGAGCATGCAGAAGTCAAGCGCAGGCAGCGGAAGGAGCGTGCGGCAACCCAGACTCCCCACCCACCCCTTCCCTCAACGACTATCTATCGCACCTGTGACAGAGTCTGTGGCTCTTGTATTGGACTGTTCAGCCACCAAAGAACTCAGTTCAGGAGTGGAAGCAAGTCTTCCTTGACTCCGAGGGACTGCCTATGATGATGATGCACTTTATCAAGGAGGCTTTGAGTTATTCATTGGTGTAATGTGGGAAATGCATCTACATTGATTTCCTTGCTTAAAAAGCAAATGTTACTACAATTATAAAGGGAAGTCAATAGCAATATAACATTAGCAGACATCAGTACAGTCTGATTAAATCTGGCTTACACTCGCGCCCGGTTAGAATCCTCTCCTCCAACTGCTTCTCAAGCCCTTGACTTCGACTGTGAACCAGCAGCTTTCTATTGCTGAAAGGAGTCATTCTTTGGTACCGTCGGAAAAGCTCTTGATGTATCTAATTGTAGCTTAAAGGGACCTCTCTGCTTAACGTGGGCGATTAATGCCCGTTAAAATAAATATATTAATTTCCCGGAAATATATAACATGTTAACAGCAGAAGTCAACTGCGCTTAATTGACGACCCAAATCTATCCATCAACAGGATTCAAGGAGGAGGAGGCTGAAGAACAAGGACAGATGTGCCTTTAAATCCGAGATATATCACCCATTAGTTGACATGAGTATTTTAAAGATCTTTCATTTTCCTTCCGAGATTTCTTATGAGGTAATATTTTTTCTCTTCAACTCCACCAGTTGCAGTTTGGTGAATACTAAAGAACATAAATTTCACATGCAGCATAAAAGAACATAAGAACATAAGAAACAGGAACAGGAGGAGGCCATATGGCCCCTCGAGCCTGCTCCACCATTTAATACGATCATGGCTGTTCTGATCATGGACTCAGGTCCACTTCCCCGCCTGTTCCCCATAACCCCCTTATTCCCTTCGGTTAAGAAAATGTCTATATCTGTATTAAATTTATTCAATGTCCCAGCTTCCATGGCTCACTGAGGCAGCGAATTCCACAGATTTACAACCCTCTGAGAGAAGAAATTCCTCCTCATCTCAGTTTTAAATGGGCGGCCCCTTATTCTAAGATCATGCCCTCGAGTTCTAGTCTCCCCCATCAGTGGAAACATCCTCTCTGCATCCACCCTGTCAAGTCCCCTCATAATCTTATACATTTCGATAAGATCACCTCTCATTCTTCTAAATTCCAATGTGTAGAGGGCCAACCTACTCAACCTTTCCTCATAAGTTAACCCCTTCATCTCCGGAATCAACCGAGTGAACCTTCTCTGAACTACCTCCAAAGCAAGTATATCCTTTCGTAAATACGGAAACCAAAACCGTACGCAGTATTCCAGGTACGCAGTATTCCTCACCAATACCCTGTATAACGGCAGCAATACTTCCCTGCTTTTATACTCCATCCCCTTTGCAATAAAGGCCAAGATTCCATTGGCCTTCCTGATCACTTGCTGTACCTGCATACTAACCTTTTGTGTTTCATGCACAAGTACCCCCAGGTCCCACTATACTGCGGCACTTTGCAATCTTTCTCCATTTAAAAAATAACTTGCTCTTTTTTTTCTGTCAAAGTGCATGACCTCACAATTTTCAATATTATACTCCATCTGCCAAATTTTTGCCCACTCACTTAGTGTGTCTATGTCCTTTTGCAGATTTTTGGTGTCCTCCTCACACATTGCTTTTCCTCCCATCTTTGTATCATCAGCAAACTTGGCTACATTACAAATGGTCCTTTCTTCCATGTCGTTAATATAGATTGTAAATAGTTGGGGTC
This sequence comes from Pristiophorus japonicus, assembly GCF_044704955.1. NCBI lineage: Eukaryota > Metazoa > Chordata > Chondrichthyes > Pristiophoridae > Pristiophorus > Pristiophorus japonicus. The sequence continues at coordinate 9,176,309 of NC_091987.1, forward strand.
CCAGCACCGATCCCTGCAGCACATCACTAGTTACTGATTGCCAACCCGAGAATGAACCATTTATCCCAACTCTCTGTTCTCTGTTAGTTAGCCAATCCTCTATCCATGCGAATAGATTACCGCCAACCCCGTGAACTTTAATCTTGTGCAGTAACCTTTTATGTGGCACCTGATCGAATGCCTTCTGAAAATCCAAATACACAACATCCATTGTTTCCCCCTTAGCCACGCTACTCATTACATCCTCAAAGAATTCCAGCAACTTTGTCAAACATGACTTCCCTTTCATAAATCCATGCAGCCTGATCGAATTTTGCTTTTCCAAGTGTCCTGATACTGCTTCTTTAATAATGGACTCCAACATTTTCCCAACCACAGATGTTAGACTAACTGGTCTATAGTTTCCTGCTTTTTGTCTGCCTCCTTTTTTAAATAGGGGCGTTACATTTGCAGTTTTCCAATCTGCTGGGACCTCCCCAGAATCCATGGAATTTTGGTAAATTACAACCAATGCATCCACTATCGCTGCCGCTACTTCTCTTAAGAGCCAAGGATGCAAGCCATCAGGTCCAGAGGATTTATCTGCCTTTAGTCCCATTATCTTACTGAGTGCCACCTCCTTAGTGATTGTGATTGTGTTAATTTCCACCCCCCCATAGCCCCTTGACTATCCACTGTTGGAATATTGTTAATGTCCTCTACCGTAAAGACTGATACAAAATATTTGTTCAGAGTTTCAGCCATCTCCATGTTTCACATTACTAATTCCCCGGTTTCGTCCTATAAGCGACCAACAACTTTAGATACTCTTTTCCTTTTTATATACCTATAGAAAATCTTACTATCTGTTCTTATATTTCGTGCTCATTTACTTTCATAGTCTATCTTCCATTTCTTAATCATTTTTTTAGTCATTCTTTGCTGGCTTTTATTTCATCTTAGCCTCTTGTCTAACTAAAGCATATTGAAGGGTGGAAGATGCCTGTGCGTGGATTCTTTTAACGTGTGGTGGCCGTTGCACACCAGCCACCACATGGGCTTGACAGAGCTAGGTCTTGGTCCAGTGGCAAGGATTAACTAGGACAACTGGAGACCAGCTCTGCTGCACAGACCTAGCGTGCACACAAATTGCAGTGTGGAATGGCTCATGATGCCCCTGGGTCCTCGCCTCTTCTGGGCCTTGAACTCACGCTTCTCCTGGACCCATACAGTATCCAGTCCCGGTCAGCATCATTTGGGGCGAAGGAGTGGCGCGAGATTGCAGAACAATGTTTGAAATGTGATTAGGCATTAATTCACTGCACTACAGGCAAGACAAGACATTTTACTCAAGTAGTTTTGTAGGCTGGGACTTGGTGCAGAGCTGTTCTGTCCTCACTCTTAAGTATTGTAATCTGAAGGGGCATTTCTTCTCCATGTGCCTACAAGCCAATTACATAAGAACATAAGAATTAGGAACAGGAGTAGGCCATCTAGTCCCTCGAGCCTGCTCCGCCATTCAATAAGATCATGGCTGATCTGGCCGTGGACTCAGCTCCACTTACCCGCCCGCTCCCCGTAACCCCTAATTCCCTTATTGGTTAAAAATCTATCTATCTGTGACTTGAATACATTCAATGAGCTAGCCTCAACTGCTTCCTTGGGCAGAGAATTCCACAGATTCACAACCCTCTGGGAGAAGGAATTCCTTCTCAACTCGGTTTTAAATTGGCTCCCCCGTATTTTGAGGCTGTGCCCCCTAGTTCTAGTCTCCCCGACCAGTGGAAACAACCTCGCTGCTTCTATCTTGTCCATCCCTTTCATTATTTTAAATGTTTCTATAAGATCATTCCATTCGCCTTCCTGATTACCTGCTGCACCTGCAAACTAACTTTTTGGGATTCATGCACAAGGACCCCCAGGTCCCTCTGCACCTCAGCATGTTGTAATTTCTCCCCATTCAAATAATATTCCCTTTTACTGTTTTTTTTTCCCAAGGTGGATGACCTCACACTTTCCGACATTGGATTCCATCTTCCAAACCTTAGCCCATTCATTTAACCTATCTAAATCTCTTTGCAGCCTCTCTGTGTCCTCTCTACAACCCGCTTTCCCACTAATCTTTGTGTCATCTGCAAATTTTGTTGCACTGCACTCTGTCCCCTCTTCCAGGTCATCTATGTATATTGTAAACAGTTGTGGTCCCAGCACCGATCCCTGTGGCACACCACTAACCACCGATTTTCAACCCGAAAAGGACCCATTTATCCCGACTCTCTGCTTTCTGTTCGCCAGCCAATTCTCTATCCATGCTAATACATTTCCTCTGACTCCGCATACCTCTATCTTCTGCAGTAACCTTTTGTGTGGCACCTTATCGAATGCCTTTTGGAAATCCAAATACACCACATCCATCGGTACACCTCTATCCACCATGCTCGTTATATCCTCAAAGAATTCCAGTAAATTAGTTAAACATGATTTCCCCTTCATGAATCCATGCTGCGTCTGCTTGATTGCACTATTCCTATCCAGATGTCCCGCTATTTCTTCCTTAATGATAGTTTCAAGCATTTTCCCCACTACAGATGTTAAACTAACCGGCCTATAGTTACCTGCTTTTTGTCTGCCCCCTTTTTTAAACAGAGGCGTTAATTCGCTGTTTTCCAATCCGCTGGTACCTCCCCAGAGTCCAGAGAATTTTGGTAGATTATAACGAATGCATCTGCTATAACTTCTGCCATCTCTTTTAATACCCTGGGATGCATTTCATCAGGACCAGGGGACTTGTCTACCTTGAGTCCCATTAGCCTGTCGAGCACTACCCCCCTAGTGATAGTGATTGTCTCAAGGTCCTCCCTTCACACATTCCTGTGACCAGCAATTTTTGGCATGGTTTTTGTGTCTTCCACTGTGAAGACCAGAGCAAAATAATTGTTTAAAGTCTCAGCCATTTCCACATTTCCCATTATTAAATCCACCTTCTCATCTTCCACGGGACCAATATTTACTTTAGTCACTCTTTTCCGTTTTATATATCTGTAAAAGCTTTTACTATCTGTTTTTATGTTTTGCGCAAGTTTACTTTCGTAATTTATCTTTCCTTTCTTTATTGCTTTTTTAGTCATTCTTTGCTGTTGTTTAAAATTTTCCTAATCTTCTAGTTTCCCACTAACCTTGGCCACCTAATACGCATTGGTCTTTGATTTGATACTCTCCTTTATTTCCTTGGTTATCCACAGCTGGTTCTCCCTTCTCTTACCACCCAAGGATGTCTCGGAGCGGGTGGAGGACATTCTAAAAAGGGAGGGAGAACAGCCAGTTGTCGTGGTGCACGTTGGTACCAATGACATAGGTAAAAAAAGGGATGAGTTCCTACGAAATGAATTTAAGGAGCTAGGAGCTAAATTAAAAAGTAGGACCTCAAAAGTAGTAATCTCGGGATTGCTACCAGTGCCACGTGCTAGTCAGAGTAGGAATCGCAGGATAGCTCAGATGAATACGTGGCTTGAGCAATGGTGCAGCAGGGAGGGATTCAAATTCCTGGGGCATTGGAACCGGTTCTGGGGGAGGTGGGACCAGTACAATCCGGACGGTCTGCACCTGGGCAGAATCGGAACCAATGTCCTCGGGGGAGTGTTTGCTAGTGCTGTTGGGGAGGAGTTAAACTAATATGGCAGGGGGATGGGAACCAATGCAGGGAGATAGAGGGAAACAAAAAGGAGGCAAAAACAAAAGACAGAAAGGAGATGAGGAAAAGTGGAGGGCAGAGAAACCCAAGGCAAAGAACAAAAAGGGCCATTGTACAGCAAAATTCTAAAAGGACAGAGGGTGTTAAAAAAACAAGCCTAAAGGCTTTGTGTCTTAATGCAAGGAGTATCCGCAATAAGGTGGATGAATTAACTGTGCAAATAGATGTTAACAAATATGATGTGATTGGGATTACGGAGACGTGGCTCCAGGATGAGCAGGGCTGGGAACTCAACATCCAGGGGTATTCAACATTCAGGAAGGATAGAATAAAAGGAAAAGGAGGTGGGGTAGCATTGCTGGTTAAGGAGGAGATTAAGGCAATAGTTAGGAAGGACATTAGCTTGGATGATGTGGAATCAATATGGGTAGAGCTGCAGAACACCAAAGGGCAAAAAACGTTAGTGGGAGTTGTGTACAGACCTCCAAACAGTAGTAGTGATGTTGGGGAGGGCATCAAACAGGAAATTAGGGGTGCGTGCAATAAAGGTGCAGCAGTTATAATGGGTGACTTTAATATGCACATAGATTGGGCTAACCAAACTGGAAGCAATACGGTGGAGGAGGATTTTCTGGAGTGCATAAGGGATGGTTTTTTAGACCAATATGTCGAGGAACCAACTAGGGGGGAGGCCATCTTAGACTGGGTGTTATGTAATGAGAAAGGATTAATTAGCAATCTCGTTGTGCGAGGCCCCTTGGGGAAGAGTGACCATAATATGGTGGAATTCTGCATTAGGATGGAGAATGAAACAGTTAATTCAGAGACCATGGTCCAGAACTTAAAGAAGGCTAACTTTGAAGGTATGAGGCGTGAATTGGCTGAGATGGATTGGCGAATGATACTTAAGGGGTTGACTGTGGATGGGCAATGGCAGACATTTAGAGACCGCATGGATGAACTACAACAATTGTACATCCCTGTCTGGCATAGAAATAAAAAAGGGAAGGTGGCTCAACCGTGGCTATCAAGGGAAATCAGGGATAGTATTAAAGCCAAGGAAGTGGCATACAAATTGGCCAGAAATAGCAGCGAACCTGGGGACTGGGAGAAATTTAGAACTCAGCAGAGGAGGACAAAGGGTTTGATTAGGGCAGGGAAAATGGAGTATGAGAAGAAGCTTGCAGGGAACATTAAGACGGATTGCAAAAGTTTCTATAGATATGTAAAGAGAAAAAGGTTAGTAAAGACAAATGTAGGTCCCCTGCAGTCAGAATCAGGGGAAGTCATAACGGGGAACAAAGAAATGGCGGACCAATTGAACAAGTACTTTGGTTCGGTATTCACGAAGGAGGACACGAACAACCTTCCGGTTATAAAAGGGGTCGGGGGGTCTAGTAAGGAGGAGGAACTGAGGGAAATCCTTATTAGCCGGGAAATTGTGTTGGGGAAATTGATGGGATTGAAGGCCGATAAATCCCCAGGGCCTGATGGACTGCATCCCAGAGTACTTAAGGAGGTGGCCTTGGAAATAGTGGATGCGTTGACAGTCATTTTCCAACATTCCATTGACTCTGGATCAGTTCCTATGGAGTGGAGGGTAGCCAATGTAACCCCACTTTTTAAAAAAGGAGGGAGAGAGAAAACAGGGAATTATAGACCGGTCAGCCTGACATCGGTAGTGGGTAAAATGATGGAATCAATTATTAAGGATGTCATAGCAGTGCATTTGGAAAGAGGTGACATGATAGGTCCAAGTCAGCATGGATTTGTGAAAGGGAAATCATGCTTGACAAATCTTCTGGAATTTTTTGAGGATGTTTCCAGTAGAGTGGATAAGGGAGAACCAGTTGATGTGGTATATTTGGACTTTCAGAAGGCGTTCGACAAGGTCCCACACAAGAGATTGATGTGCAAAGTTAGAGCACATGGGATTGGGGGTAGTGTACTGACATGGATTGAGAACTGGTTGTCAGACAGGAAGCAAAGAGTAGGAGTAAATGGGTACTTTTCAGAATGGCAGGCAGTGACTAGTGGGGTACCGCAAGGTTCTGTGCTGGGGCCCCAGCTGTTTACACTGTACATTAATGATTTAGATGAGGGGATTAAATGTAGTATCTCCAAATTTGCGGATGACACTAAGTTGGGTGGCAGTGTGAGCTGCGAGGAGGATGCTGTGAGGCTGCAGAGCGACTTGGATAGGTTAGGTGAGTGGGCAAATGCATGGCAGATGAAGTATAATGTGGATAAATGTGAGGTTATCCACTTTGGTGGTAAAAACAGAGAGACAGACTATTATCTGAATGGTGACAGATTAGGAAAAGGGGAGGTGCAAAGAGACCTGGGTGTCATGGTACATCAGTCATTGAAGGTTGGCATGCAGGTGCAGCAGGCGGTTAAGAAAGCAAATGGCATGTTGGCCTTCATAGCAAGGGGATTTGAGTACAGGGGCAGGGAGGTGTTGCTACAGTTGTACAGGGCATTGGTGAGGCCACACCTGGAGTATTGTGTACAGTTTTGGTCTCCTAACCTGAGGAAGGACATTCTTGCTATTGAGGGAGTGCAGCGAAGGTTCACCAGACTGATTCCCGGGATGGCGGGACTGACCTATCAAGAAAGACAGGATCAACTGGGCTTGTATTCACTGGAGTTCAGAAGAATGAGAGGGGACCTCATAGAAACATATAAAATTCTGACGGGGTTAGACAGGTTAGATGCAGGAAGAATGTTCCCAATGTTGGGGAAGTCCAGAACCAGGGGTCACAGTCTAAGGATAAGGGGTAAGCCATTTAGGACCGAGATGCGGAGGAACTTCTTCACCCAGAGAGTGGTGAACCTGTGGAATTCTCTACCACAGAAAGTTGTTGAGGCCAATTCACTAAATATATTCAAAAAGGAGTTAGATGAGGTCCTTACTGCTAGGGGGATCAAGGGGTATGGCGAGAAAGCAGGAATGGGGTACTGAAGTTGAATGTTCAGCCATGAACTCATTGAATGGCGGTGCAGGCTAGAAGGGCCGAATGGCCTACTCCTGCACCTATTTTCTATGTTTCTATGTTTCTATGTTTCTATGTTTCTTTTTCACTGGAATATATTTTTGTTGCGCACTATGAAAGAGCTCCTTAAAAGTCCTCCACTGTTCCTCAATTGTGCCACCGTTTAGTCTGTGTTTCCAGTCTACTTTAGCCAAAGCTGCCCTCATCCCAGTGTCGTCCCCTTTGTTTAAGCATAGTATGCTCGTTTGAGACACAAATTCCTCACCCTCGATCTGTATTACAAATTCAACCATACTGTGATCACTCATTCCGCGAGGATCTTTTGCGAGGAGATCATTTATTTTTCCTTTCTCATTACACAGGACCAGATCTAAGATAGCTTGCTCCCTTGTAGGTTCTGTTACATACTGTTCTAAGAAACAATCCCGTATGCATTCTCTGAATTCCTCCTCCAGGCTACCCCGTTTGGTTTGGTAGGAACTAGATTACAGTTGGATCGTAGGTCAGGCTCGAGCCATTCAAAGCACAACCTATGAATTTTATCACCCTTAAAGAGGTGGGATTTTCTCACTTGCAGACAAAGTAGCATTGACCTGTCAGGACCCTTGCCTCCAGATCACAAGGCGATGGGTTCAATTCACTCTGGGCTGAAATTCCAGGGCGGTGCTGAGGGATTGCTGCATTGATGAAGATGCTGCTCTTCGAATGAGATAACGAACTGAGGTCCTGTCCACTATTACAGGTAAATGGGAAAGAAAATAAGAACATAAAATTAGGAGCAGGATTAGGTCATAAGGCCACTCGAGCCTGCTCTGCCATTCAATAATATCATGGCTGATCTTCCATTCCAACCCCACTTTCCCACCCTCTTCCTTGATTTCCAAAATCTAGCAATCTCAGCCTTGAACATACTCAATGCGTGAGCATCCAGAGCCAAAATTACTACATCCATCTGTTCCCCCTTATCTACCCTGCTCGTTACACCCTCAAAAAACTCCAATAGATTTGTCAAACACAAACAAAAAGATTTGTCCTTTTCATAAAATCATTTTATATACATAATACATAAATATTTCCTGTATTTAAAATATTTACACAGTAAAGCTTTCATCACATCCTCTGCCGAATGATATTGTGGTTTTCCAAGTGCCCTGTTGCCACATCCTTAATAACAGATTCTAGCATTTTCGCTGATATTGTAGTCAGGTTAACTGGCTTATAGTTCCCCTTTTTGTCTCTCCCTCCTTTCTTGAACAGCAGGGTTAAATTTGCTACATTCCAATCCATGGGGACCGTTCTAGAATCTAGGTAATTCTAAAATCTGGGATGGCGGTCCAGCTATCTTGCCTTACGTAACCTCCCACAACTCCACAACCTGTCTCCTTTCTGAATCTTTCCCTTTGCTATCATCTCTTGCCCCAGCATGTCCTCCCAGCTTCCTTGCTCTCCTGTCACTGCCTCACTCCATTCTCCTGTCTCCTCCCCACCCCTTCTATCCTCTCTCTTCCCGCTTTCTCCCACTTTATCACTTCGCCCCTACCGACATCCCCCTCATTTCTTCAACCTATCTTCTCCCTTCCCTCTAATCTTCAACCCATCTCCCCTGATCCTCATCCCCTTTATCACCCTCTGCTTCATTCTCTAGTCCTGCTCAGTCTACCATCTCAGCCCTGCCTCAGGCCACTATTCCTTTCTGCCTCAACCTGTGGCTCATGTTCCACCCTTGCCTTATCTTATCCTCCCTCAATCTCCTCTATTTCCCTTCCACTTCATTCCATCCCTTCTAACTTGCCCTCATCCTCCTCTATTTAATCTCATCTGCCCCTCCACCTCAAAGCATCAGGCCGTGGAGATTTATTTATTTAAGTCCCATTACTTACTTCACTGCTATAGATGTTGAGGGGCTGTCTTTTGTCCTTTTAGAATTTTGCTGTACAGTGGCCCTTTTTGTTCTTTGCCTTGGGTTTCTCTGCCCTCCACTTTTCCTCATCTCCTTTCTGTCTTTTGCTTTTGCTTCCTTTTTGTCTCCCTCTGTCTCCCTGTATAGGTTCCCATCCCCCTGCAATATTAGTTTAACTCCTCCCCAACAGCACTAGCAAACACTCCCCCTAGGACATTGGTTCCGGACCTGCCCAGGTGCAGACCGTCCGGTTTGTACTGGTCCCACCTCCCCCAGAACCGGTTCCAATGCTCCAAGAATTTGAATCCCTCCCTGCTGCACCACTGCTCAAGCCATGTATTCATCTGCGCTATCCTGCGATTCCTACTCTGACTAGCACGTGGCACTGGTAGCAATCCCGAGATTACTACTTTTGAGGTCCTACTTTTTAATTTAGCTCCTAGTTCCTTAAATTCTTTTCGTAGGACCTCATCCCTTTTTTTACCTATGTCGTTGGTACCAATGTGCACCACGACAACTGGCTGTTCTCCCTCCCATTTCAGAATGTCCTGCACCCGCTCCGAGACATCCTTGACCCTTGCACCAGGGAGGCAACATACCATCCTGGAGTCTCGGTTGCGTCCGCAGAAACGCCTATCTATTCCCCTCACCATCGAATCCCCTATCACTATCGCGCTCCCACTCTTTTTCCTGCCCTCCTTTGCAGCAGAGCCACCTACGGTGCCATGAACTTGGCTGCTGCTGCCCTCCCCTGATGAGTCATCCTCCCCAACAGTACTCAAAGCAGTGTATCTGTTTTGCAGGGGGATGACCACAGGGGACTCCTGCACTATCTTTCTTGCACTGCTCTTCCTGTTGGTCTTCCATTCCCTATCTGGCTGTGGACCCTTCTCCTGCGGTAAGACCAACTCACTACACGTGATACTCACGTCATTCTCAGCATCGTGGATGCTCCAGAGTGAATCCACCTTCAGCTCCAATTCTGCAACGCGGACCGTCAAGAGCTCGAGGCGGATACACTTCCCACACACGTAGTCGTCAGGGACACCGGAAGTGTCCCCGAGTTCCCACATGGTACAGGAGGAGCATATCACATGACTGAGCTCTCCTGCCATGTCTTAACCTTAGATACCCTTAAATTGGTAATAACAATGTTATAGTTCACTTACTGATATAAAAAATAAAAGAAAAGCTACTCACCCAACACCAGCCAATCACTTACCCCATTGGCTGTTACGTCACTTTTTGATTACTTTCTACTTCTATTTTGCTTTCTCTCCCGCTGTAGCTGCACCGGTATGCTTTTGACAGGTCGCTCCCCTCTCACCAAATGCCGCTGGCTCTCGATCTCCCGCTGGGCTTTTGACAGGTCGCTCCCCTCTCACCAACTGCCGCTGGCTCGATCTCCCGCTGGGCTTTTGACAGGTCGCTCCCCTCTCACCAACTGCCGCTGGCTCTCGATCTCCCGCTGGGCTTTTGACAGGTCGCTCCCCTCTCACCAACTGCCGCTGGCTCGATCTCCCGCTGGGCTTTTGACAGGTCGCTCCCCTCTCACCAACTGCCGCTGGCTCGATCTCCCGCTGGGCTTTTGACAGGTCGCTCCCTTCTCACCAACTGCCGCTGGCTCGATCTCCCGCTGGGCTTTTGACAGGTTGCTCCCCTCTCACCAACTGCCGCTGGCTCGATCTCCCGCTGGGCTTTTGATAGGTCGCTCCCCACTCACCAATCCGCAATAAGGTGGATGAATTAATTGTGCAAATAGATGTTAACAAATATGATGTGATTGGGATTACGGAGACGTGGCTCCAGGATGATCAGGGCTGGGAACTCAACATCCAGGGGTATTCAACATTCAGGAAGGATAGAATAAAAGGAAAAGGAGGTGGGGTAGCATTACTGGTTAAAGAGGAGATTAATGCAATAGTTAGGAAAGACATTAGCTTGGATGATGTGGAATCTATATGGGTGGAGCTGCAGAACACTAAAGGGCAAAAATCATTAGTGGGAGTTGTGTACAGACCTCCAAACAGTAGTAGTGATGTTGGGGAGGGCATCAAACAGGAAATTAGGAGTGCATGCAATAAAGGTGCAGCAGTTATAATGGGTGACTTTAATATGCACATAGATTGGGCTAGCCAAACTGGAAGCAATACGGTGGAGGAGGATTTCCTGGAATGCATAAGGGATGGTTTTCTAGACCAATATGTCGAGGAACCAACTAGGGGGGAGGCCATCTTAGACTGGGTGTTGTGTAATGAGAGAGGATTAATTAGCAATCTCATTGTGCGAGGCCCCTTGGGGAAGAGTGACCATAATATGGTGGAATTCTGCATTAGGATGGAGAATGAAACAGTTAATTCAGAGACCATGGTCCAGAACTTAAAGAAGGGTAACTTTGAAGGTATGAGGCATGAATTGGCTAAGATAGATTGGCTAATGATACTTAAGGGGTTGACTGTGGATGGGCAATGGCAGACATTTAGAGAACGCATGGATGAATTACAACAATTGTACATTCCTGTCTGGCGTAAAAATAAAAAAGGGAAGGTGGCTCAACCGTGGCTATCTAGGGAAATCAGGGATAGTATTAAAGCCAAGGAAGTGGCATACAAATTGGCCAGAAATAGCAGCGAACCTGAGGACTGGGAGAAATTTAGAACTCAGCAGAGGAGGACAAAGGGTTTGATTAGGGCAGGGAAAATGGAGTACGAGAAGAAGCTTGCAGGGAACATTAAGGCGGATTGCAAAAGTTTCTATAGGTATGTAAAGAGAAAGAGGTTAGTAAAAACAAACGTAGGTCCCCTGCAGTCAGAATCAGGGGAAGTCATAACGGGGAACAAAGAAATGGCAGACCAATTGAACAAGTACTTTGGTTCAGTATTCACTAAGGAGGACACAAACAACCTTCCGGATATAAAAGTGGTCAGAGGGTCTATTAAAGAGGAGGAACTGAGGGAAATCTTTATTAGTCGGGAAATTGTGTTGGGGAAATTGATGGGATTGAAGGCCGATAAATCCCCAGGGCCTGATGGACTGCATCCCAGAGTACTTAAGGAGGTGGCCTTGGAAATAGCGGATGCATTGACAGTCATTTTCCAACATTCCATTGACTCTGGATCAGTTCCTATCGAGTGGAGGGTAGCCAATGTAACCCCACTTTTTAAAAAAGGAGGGAGAGAGAAAGCAGGGAATTATAGACCGGTCAGCCTGACCTCAGTAGTGGGTAAAATGATGGAATCAATTATTAAGGATGTCATAGCAGCGCATTTGGAAAATGGTGACATGATAGGTCCAAGTCAGCATGGATTTGTAAAAGGGAGATCATGCTTGACAAATCTTCTGGAATTTTTTGAGGATGTTTCCAATAAAGTGGACAAAGGAGTACCAGTTGATGTGGTGTATTTGGACTTTCAGAAGGCTTTCGACAAGGTCCCACACAGGAGATTAATGTGCAAAGTTGAAGCACATGGGATTGGGGGTAGTGTGCTGACGTGGATTGAGAACTGGTTGGCAGACAGGAAGCAAAGAGTAGGAGTGAATGGGTACTTTTCGGAATGGCAGGCAGTGACTAGTGGGGTACCGCAGGGTTCTGTGCTGGGGCCCCAGCTGTTTACATTATACATTAATGATTTAGACGAAGGGATTAAATGTAGTATCTCCAAATTTGCGGATGACACTAAGTTGGGTGGCAGTGTGAGCTGCGAGGAGGATGCTATGAGGCTACAGAGTGACTTGGATAGGTTAGGTGAGTGGGCAAATGCGTGGCAGATGAAGTATAATGTGGATAAATGTGAGGTTATCCACTTTGGTGGTAAAAACAGAGAGACAGACTATTATCTGAATGGTGACAGATTAGGAAAAGGGAAGGTGCAACGAGACCTGGGTGTCATGGTACATCAGTCATTGAAGGTTGGCATGCAGGTACAGCAGGCGGTTAAGAAAGCAAATGGCATGTTGGCCTTCATAGCGAGGGGATTTGAGTACAGGGGCAGGGAGGTGTTGCTACAGTTGTACAGGGCTTTGGTGAGGCCACACCTGGAGTATTGTGTACAGTTTTGGTCTCCTAACTTGAGGAAGGACATACTTGCTGTTGAGGGAGTGCAGCGAAGATTCACCAGACTGATTCCCGGGATGGTGGGACTGACCTATCAAGAAAGACTGAATCAACTGGGCTTGTATTCACTGGAGTTCAGAAGAGTGAGAGGGGACCTCATAGAAACGTTTAAAATTCTGACGGGTTTGGACAGGTTGGATGCAGGAAGAATGTTCCCAATGTTGGGGAAGTCCAGAAGCAGGGGTCACAGTCTAAGGATAAGGGGTAAGCCATTTAGGACCGAGATAAGGAGAAACTTCTTCACCCAGAGAGTGGTGAACCTGTGGAATTCTCTACCACAGGAAGTAGTTGAGGCCAATTCACTAAATATATTCAAAAGGGAGTTAGATGAAGTCCTTAGTACTCGGGGGATCAAGGGTATGGCGTGAAAGCAGGAAGTGGGTACTGAAGTTTCATGTTCAGCCATGAACTCGTTGAATGGCGGTGCAGGCTAGAAGGGCTGAATGGCCTGCTCCTGCACCTATTTTCTATGTTTCTATGTTTCTATGTCTCCTTTGCCTGAAGAGTTTAGAACTCGTGGTCATAGTCTCAGAATAAGGGGGCTGCCATTCAGAACTGAGATGAGGAAAAATTTCTTCAGAGGGAGATGAGTCTTTGCAATTCTCTACTCCGGAGGGTTGTGGAGACTCAGTCTTTGAGTATATTCAAGACTGATATCGATAGAGTTTTGGACACATAGGGAATCAAGGGATTATGGGCTAAACTTTCCATTATGATCACTATCGCCCAACAATGGGCGATATTTCCGGCATTAGTGCTTTTTTTATTTTTCAGATCGCTGGAACATCGCCCATTTTAAAAACCGCTTGTTTCGCCTTTTTAATTTGGGCGATAGCCTTAGCGATGTAAAATGGGTCTTAGCGATGTATTCAGTCGTGCAAGGCTGGCATTCATAGCAACGGCCGTTCTGAGCATGCGCGTTTTTTTTCAGGCAAAAACATTTTCCCGTGATTCAGGAGGTCAGGAATCATCTGCACATGCTCAGAAGGTAAAGGGAGGGAGAGAGAGAAGCAAGGTTTTGTTGAAGTTATTTTTGGAAGTGCTTGAGAGGAATTATGATGGATATGGATCATGATGAGTCAGGAGAGAGTTTGGAAGAGGTATTAGGGAGAAGGGGGGGCGAAAGCCTTTTCAGATGAGGCTAATGAGGCCTCAGTCACCAAGGTGGAGACTTGGTAGACAAATTAACCTCGGGCGTGGATGGGAAATCTCCCCCCGGATTTATCAAAAAATATGGGCGAATATCCCCGCTCTCGTTTCATCGGTGGCCCATGATTGGCGTGAATCAGACCAGTGCCGCAAGCACTGGAACAGACTTGTTGCATCAGCAAGAGTAAGTATTAAATTATTAAATTTAAAATCATAATGATGCACTGACTTATTAAATAGAATGTAAATCTGCCGGATTGTAATTAAGCTGGGTAATCTTGGGTAGCTTCCCTTTTAAGATTTGAACTGGGGTCGGAACCTCTAATTTTGCTGAGATGCCTTAAATTTAATCGACAGTATTAATTATTATTTAAAGGCTTTGATCGAAAATTGTGGTCAAAGGAATGACTTGAAACAGACAGATTGCAAACATTCGGCATTTCTACCACTTTAGTTTAGAAGGAGAATTATTAAATTTTATCGCTGCTTGTGTGCTGTGAGCAACTCTTTAACTTGGCACCGTCTCTTTGGTTAAGTTGGCGGATGGGGGCACAACTGAGTGCTGAAGGGTCCGGTCAGCTTTGCCCAGACTGTGTGAGTCTCTCCGGCTGCTGTCAGTCACACAGTGACCTAGCCTGGGCTGGGGGAGAGCTGCCCTGGCTCACTGTCTGCCCTGGGACACTTTGGGACATTAGCTCCGGCCACACGGAGGTCACTGAGCACAGCCCAAGGACACAGTGCTCCCTCCCATTAGGATCCTGTCATTGCCGAGCTCACCAGCTTAACAGCAGTCTTGATTCCACCCCACCACCCCCGGCCCCGCCCCCTCGGTGACCTCCATCGACTGCAATAACCCGCTTCACTCCCCTCAGGCGCCGAATGGCACAGCCCATGGATGGGGTCTTCCCTGGAGATTGTACATGAGAGGAGTGGTGTCAAGCATTAGTTCCTAAACACAAGCTTATTAAATATTTTCTCTCAACATAGATGTTATAAACATGCATCCATTGGATACAAACCGTTTTAGCATATAATGTTAACGTTAACGATGAATAGCATGTGGGGTGACGAATTGTTGATTACAATATCTGTTCTGTTTCCATAATAGTACCTAGTCAATTAGTTTATGCCATGCTCTTGTCACTTTTGCAGAGGAAGATAACTTAGAATCAGGTAGTGCGGAGGCAGACCGGAGGAGGGCCTGCTGAGTTGCACCCTATAACTGATTGGAGGAACGTGCCACAGCACTAGTGGGCACCCATAATCGTTCTGCCACCTGTGGTGGTACAGATCCTGTTGTTGTGCCACGTGAGTAATGTGTAAAGCAGTTGTAAACCAGTGGTAATTTAAAGTAATTTAATGCCCATTGATTATAATACATGAATGATGTAATGTTATGCATGCAGTTTCTGTATTCTTCTGTCATCATCATCATCATAGGCAGTCCTTCGAACCGAGGATGACTTGCTTCCATGCCAAAAAGTTCTCAGGTGTTTCAACGATGGACCCAAAATTCCAGGTCCGAACCAAATCTTGAAGGGTGGAAGATGCCTGTGTGTGGATTTTTTTAAACGTGTGGTGACCGTTACACACCAGCTAGCACATGGGTTTGACAGAGCTAGGTCTTGGTCCCATAGCAAGGATTAACCAAGACGACTGGAGACCAGCTCTGCTGCATGGACCGAGTGCGCGCACATATCGCAGTGTGGGCTGGGCCCGTGCTGCCCCTGGGCCCTCGCCTCTTCTGGACCCCGATCACGTCCTGCTACAATCTCTCACTGCTCCTTCGCCCCGGCCTCGCTGCTCCTGCAGTGCCTGCCCACGCTCCAATCACTGACCTGGACCTTGATGACGTCACTCTTCACTGCCGTTGCTCTCCTGCTCCAGCACGTGCTGCTCCCTGGAGTGGTACTCTCATGTTAATCAGATCTCTCATTCACATTTATTGCAGTAGTGTTGCTACTCCTAAATATGCCTGCGCAGCATAAGCATTCTCATGTCTCCCCTTCTCTTCTACTAACCTCAGTTATGTTTTCCAGCTCCCCAGAATCCCCAGGTGCAACAGGAGGCCCCTGCATCATCACCTGTACCGCTGCAGGTCGTGTTGACCACTGAAGAAAATACCACCGAGGAGAAGGAGGATAATGAGCCCGATATATCATCTGTGGTACCTGCGGCCACGTCACCCTCAACGGATGAATTAGCGGGGCCAAGCGGCTTGCAGCAGGGCACTCCGAGTCATCCAGTGCCCACACCGACCTGGCGCAGCGACGGGCAGATGTCAATGAGGACGTGGTGTCACTGTCGAGGCCGAGCGTCGACATAGGCCGAAAGCTCCTCCAGGCGATTGGCGGGCTGACCGGCAACATTGCCACACTATCTGCCAGAATAACTGAGGGCATGGGCCAGATGGTTGCGGCAATGGGACGAACGAGCGACGCCGTCGATGCCTTGCGGCACGCGATAGTGCCGGGGGATGGCACTGCACCCCGAGGTGCCGTACCACCAACCAGCACGGCAGACACGAGTCGGGAGGAAGAACTTCCTTCTGACTCGGAAGAAGTTTCTTTGCAAACATCTTCTCCTCGATCCACTGAGGTCACTTTGCCGACACACCCCCTCCACTCCTCCCCACTGCAGCAGCAGCCCAAGAGGTGTTCTGCTGCAAGACGTCTTGGTCCTGTTATTATGGGATTGAGTGGGAAAGTGGGATTTAGGACCAGCGGGGGTCAAGTTAGAGGAAGGAAGTGTGGCCGCAGGTAGGGGGTGGGGGGGGCCTTTATTATTTTTGTATTATTATTTTTTAAAATGTGTTCTTTGTTGACTGTTAGGGATGGTGGGAGGGTGTCCTTGTTATATTTCTGTTTCCAAAATGTTGTTCGCTGTTGGGGGTTGGGGGGGTTTATAGTTTGTTAAAAAATATTTTAAATAAGTTGTTCAGTTATTAAAAAATGCTGTTGAACCTTACAATTGTTGTGAAGTGTCTTTTAATAACGTAGGGTAAAACATCAATACACGGGTTGGAAACAATGGCCAGGCCAGGCCAGGATGAAACGTAACGCAACTGTCACCAAAGTGACTTCACACAAAGCGTTCACTTATGAGCTGCTGACACAACAGTTTTGCAGCTGCAAAACTCCCACTGGGTTTTTCCAGAGTTGCGGGGGGTGGGGTTGGGGGCAGGCGTGGGGGCATGGGTTCATCGCCAGGTTGATTTTCCTCCCCGAGGTCCTTGTCCTCTTCCTTGTCCTCCTCTTCCGCCTCCCCTCTCTCCTGAGGTGGACCGACGGTCCCATCTGGCAATTGTTGTCCTCTCCTGATAATTAGATTATGCAACATGCAACACACCACAATGAACTCAACGACCTGCTCATGGTGGTATTGTAGGTTGCCTGCTGAGTGGGCCAGGCATCTGAAGCGCTGCTTTAGAACTCCAATTGTCTTTTCGACGATATTGCATGTGGCTATATGGCTTTCGTCGTAGCGCTTCTCGGCTTCTGTCTGGGTCTTACACAGTGGAGTCATGAGTCCTTTATCCCCCAGCATCCAACCATGACCTTGTGGCTGACTCTTAAACAGGTCAGAGACAATGCTCTCACGCAGATGGGTGCATCATGGATGCTCCCTGGAAAATTTGCATTTACTGCCATGATTATTTGCTTGTGGTCGACAACGAGCTGCACATTCAAGGAGTGGAATCACTTCTAATTCCGAAACATCTCAGCATCCTGTAAAGGTGCTCGCAGGGTAATGTGCATACAGTCTATTGCTCCCTGCACCTTAGGGAAGTTTGCTATTCTGGAGAACCCCAAATCCCTCTCACTTTGTGCCTCCCTGGTCATAGGGAAGCTTATAAAGTGCATCCTGCGAGCGTAAAGGGCTTCAGTCACCTGTTGAAGACAGCAATGTGTGGCGTGCTGAGAGATACCGCTAATGAGGCCTGAAAGGAGCCCGATGCATAGAAGGAAAGTGCTGCAGTAACCTTTACCTCAATGAGCAGTGCAGTCCTGATGGTGCTGGTAGGCTGCGGATCTCCCTTAATTAGCTGGCATATCGCACAGGTGACCTCATTTCGGAATCGCAGCCTTCTAACGCACGTGTTATTGGACAAGTCTAGGTATGAGCGCTTATCACTATAAATGCATTGGCTGTAACGTCTCTTCCTCCTCAGCAGTCTGCAACCTCTTTGATTGGGCTCTTCAATAAACCATCTCCCATCTCTATTCTGCAGCATGTGAGTAGTCATCAATACTGGTTGAGAAATTACAGGCCCCATCACTATAAATCACTATAAATGCCCACATCTGACTTCTTAAATTGTCAGCAACATACACAATATTAACTGCAAATTAACCACAATGTGATTAGATGAATAGCAAGATTCAAAAACGTCCTTAAAATCACTCACAAATTGCTTCTCCTCCCAACCATTTGAAGCAGCCTTTTATTAAACTTCCTCCGAGTTACAAAATGGCCTCCAGAGTGTAGAGTTAAGGTCAGGTGAGTGCAGCTTTTCTTGAGCATCTTTTTGGGCTAGCGATCATTTGGCCGAATTATGGGTGAAATGCCAAAGGTAGCGCTCGGCGATAATCTAGGCGACAATTGGGCGCTAGTTTCCATTATAACCAGTATTCTGGGCCTTGCGTGAGGATGCCATCGTATTTTAAAAATAATATATAGGGCGGGCGATGCAGCTCACTCCTGTTTGCTGAAAGTTGCACCGGCGATAAATGGGCGATTATCGGGCGCTAGTTTACATTTTTCATCAAACATGGGTGATAAACTGAATCTCAACGCTTATATGGGTGCTAAATGGATGATGTTATGCCGAAAGTCTAGCCCCATGGGGATAGAGCGCGATAGTGTTGCGGTCGAAGACCAGCCATGATCTTATTGAATGGCGGAGCAGGCTCGAGAGGCCATATGACCTCCTCCTGCTCCTTTTTCTTATGTTCTTACCATTTTTTTACTGATATTTTAATCCATTAAGTTCCTCTCCAAGCTTCCCCTGCACCCATGGTATTAATTCATCTTCCTCCAATGTGAAACTGGACACCAATTTAACAAGGCTGCCATTTCCTTCCTGTCCATTATAGTCTCAACTCCATCCGTCATTAAAGGGTCCATATCAATATTCCCCCTAAAGTCCGCAGCCACGCGCCAATCGGAAGCTCCCATGCAGGCCGCGCACCAATTGGGAGCTCCCATGCAGGCCACGCACCAATCGGGAGCTCCCATGCAGGCCGCGCACCAATCGGAAGCTCCCATGCAGGCCGCGCACCAATCGGAAGCTCCCATGCAGGCTGCTCACCAGCCGCTGGCGCTGGAAAACATTCTGTGCAGTAAATTTAAAGGGGACCGCACACACAAACAAATATTAGAGGGGCATTGGTGCACATTCCCCTGTACACACTCTTTATCTGAATGTATACATAAAGCTTTTGCTGTTAGTTTTGATATCATAATTCTCTTTTTCCACTGCTTGTTGCTTTCTTATTATCCCTTTGCTCCGTTTTACAGCTCTCCCCGAGTCCGCTGAATTTTCCAATTTTCCTTCCAACTCGCTGCTAAAAAGAAAATGGCCAAGCACTCGGGGGCAAAGTTCAATGAAGCTCCAACATGCTGTGCCACTCTTCCGCCTGTGCTATGCAAATCTTTTTGTTTTTAATTCTTTCCAGGTTGTGGGCATCGCTGGCAAGGCCAATCCCTAATCGCCCTCGAGAAGGTGGTGGTGAGCCGCCACCTTGAACCGCTGCCGTCCGTGTGGTGAAGGTGCTCCCACAGTGCTGTTAGGGAGGGAGTTCCAGGATTTTGACCCGGTGACGATGAAGGAACGGCGATATACTTCCAAGTCAGGATGGTGTGTGACTTTGAGGGGAACTTGGAAGTGGTGGTGAACCCATGCACCTGCTGCCCTTGTGCTTCTAGGTGGTAGAGGTTGCGGGTTTGCGAAGTGCTGCCGAAGAAGCCTTGGTGAGTTGCTGCAGTGCATCTTATAGATGGTACACATTACAGCCACGGTGCACCGGTGGTGGAGGGAGTGAATGTTGACGATGGTGGATGGGCTGCCAATCAAGCGGGCTGCTTTGTCCTGGATGGTTTCGAGCTTCTTGAGTGTTGCTGGAGCTGCACTCATCCAGGCAAATGGAGAGTATTCCATCACACTCCCGACTTGTGCCTTGTAGATTTTGGAATCAGGAGGTGAGGCACTCACAGCAGAATACCCAGCCTCTGGCCTTATCGTTTAGCCACAGTATTTATGTGGCTGGTCCAGTTAAGTTTCTGGTCAATGGTGACCCCAAGATGTTGACGGTGGGGGATCCAGCGATCAAGGGGAGGTGATTAGAATCGGCTTGTTGGAGATGGTCATTGCCTGCCACTTGTTTGGCGCGAATGTTACTTGCCACTTATCAGCCCAATCCTGAATGTCGTCCAGGTCTTGCTGCATGCGGATACGGACTGCTTCATTATGTGAGGAGTTGCGAATGGCACTGAACACTGTGCAGTCATCAGTGAACATCCCCACTTCTGATCTTATGATGGAGGGTAGGTCACTGAAAAAGCCGCTGGAAATGGTTGGGCCGAGGACACTGCCCTGAGGCACATTGTTCCTCTCATGAGAAAGGCAGCCAGCACAGAAATAGTTGGAATCTCTATCAAAGGAGAATAGCTACATACAAACATAGTACATTGTCGGGCAGATGACCAGCTGGCCGACAAAGCCTGCCCAAACCACATGATGGCTGGAGATTCATGACTGGACACTACCTAACACAACCCTCCACAACCATATAATCTCCAGGGAGAGGCAGAAACCCAGGGTCAATAAAACATAAGAACATACGAAATAGGAGCAGGAGTAGCCCACTTGGCCCCTCGAGCCTGCTCCGTCATTCAATAATGATATGTCCTTACTATACAGTACAAATGCACATAAGGCCCATACTAGAGAGAAGGTCACTCTGTGACCAGTAACCTTTAATAGCCAGCACTGAAATGGAGAAGATGGGTGGAGCTTCCCTTTTATACCTGAAAGTCCAGATTAGGAGTGTCTCCCACAAGATCACCACTTAGTGGTCAGTGTTCTCACGGTGTACAACTTAGGTCAGATTATACATGGGTTACAATGACAGTTGAATACGTGACATTACCTCCCCCCAAAGTCTTATTGGGATCACAGGTTAAGTCTCTCTGGTGGTTTACGCTCCCTTGTAGAGCGCCTGAGTTGGGGCTCCGGTTGTTGGGCGCTGGCCTGAGTGTCTGCTGTTTGCGGTGCCTCAGGCCTGTCCGGACTGCCCACAGTGACTGGGCTCTCCTCCACTTGGTTCCGGTGTTCGGTCACCTGTGGTGGAGTGAACTCTACATCGTGTTCTTCCTCTGCTTCTTCTATAGGGTTGCTGAACCTCCTTTGAGTTTGATCCACGTGTTTGCGGCAGATTTGTCCATTGGTAAGTTTAACTACCAGAATCCAATTCCCCTCTTTGGCAATCACAGTGCCCGAGAGTCATTTGGGCCCTGCAGCGTAGTTGAGGACAAAGACAGGGTCATTCACATCAATACAGCGTGCCCTCGCATTCCCATCATGGTAGTCACATTGTGACCGGCGCCTGCTCTCAACAATTTCTTTCATGGTGGGGTGTATAAGGGATAACCTGGTTTTGAGCGTCCTTTTCATTAGCAGCTCTGCGGGTGGAACCCCTGTGAGCGAGTGTGGTCAGGATCTATTGGCCAACAGGAGGCGTGATAAGCGGCTTTGTAGGGAACCCCCTTGGATTCTGAGCATCCCCTGTTTGATTATTCGCACTGCTCGTTCCGGCCTGGCCGTTTAAGGCCGGCTTGAACAGTGCCGTTCTGATATGGTTGATACCATTTCCTGCCATGAAGTCCTGGAATTCAATGCTTGTGAAGCACGGGCCATTGTCGCTGACCAAGATGTCCGGTAGACCATGGGCGGCGAACATTGCCCGTAGACTTTCTACCGTGACAGAGGATGTGCTTGAATTGAGAAAGTCACACTCGATCCATTTGGAGTAGGCGTCTACTACAACCAAAAACATTTTTTCCATGAAAGGACCTGCGTAGTCCACATTGATGCGTGACCATGGCTTGGCGGACCAGGACCAGGGGCTAAGGGGGGCTTCCCTGGGCGCATTGCCCAGCTGGGCACACGTGTTGCACCTGTGAACACAAAGTTCAAGGTCTCATCTATCCCTGGCCACCAAACGTGTGACCTGGCAATGGCCTTCATCATGACAATGCCCGGGTGCTCATTGTGGAGTTCTCTGATGAATGCCTCTCTACCCATCTGGGGCATGACTACACGGTTTCCCCACAGTAGGCAATCGGCCTGAATCGAAAGTTCATCCTTGCGCCTGTGAAATGGTTTGAATTCCTCAGGCATGCCCCGTACATGGCTGCCCAGTCCCCATTCAGGACACATTTCTTGACTAGAGACAATAGCGGGTCTCTATTTGTCCAGACTTTGATCTGACGGGCTGTCACAGGTGAGCCTTCGCTTTCGAAAGCTTCAACAGCCATGACCATCTCAGCACCATGCTCGGTTGCCCCCTTGATGGTGGCTAGTGGGAGCCTGCTGAGTGCATCGGCGCAGTTTTCAGTGCCCGGTCTGTGCAGAATTGTATAGTCATAGGCGGCTAACATAAGTGCCCACCTCTATATGCAGGCCGATGCATTCGCATTTATGGCCTTGTTATAGGCCAAAAGGGACGTTAGGAGTTTGTGATCTGTCTCCAGCTCAAATTTCCTGCCAAACAAGAACTGGTGCATTTTTTTTACTGCATATACACATGCAAGCACTTCCTTTTCTACCATCCCTTTCTGTCTGGGACAGACTTTTGGAGGCATAAACTACCGGCTGCAACTGACCTTTGGCATTCACATGCTGCAACACACACCCGACCCCATAGGACGACCCATCGCACGTTAAAACAAGTTTCTTACATGGGTCATATAGCGTTAACAAATTGTTGGAGCATAACAAATTGCGTGCTCTATCAAAAGCCCTTTCCTGGCTGTCCCCCCAGATCCATTCGCGACCTTTGCGTAGGAGCACGTGTAGCGGCTCTAACAGCGTGCTCAATTTGGGAAGAAAGTTACCAAAATAGTTCAGGAGCCCCATGAACAAACGCAGCTGAGTACACGGCCAGATCAGCCATGATCTTGTTGAATGGCGGTGCAGGCTCGAGGGGCTAGATGGCCTACTCATGTTCCTAATTCGGTGACGTCCTGGTATATGAACTGTACATGTGCTCCACATGAACTCGCTGAACTTCAGCTTCCAGCGATTTATCCCAGTGCCCATTTGGCCTCGTAGGGCTTACATCGGGCCTGTCCTCCTCGTACATCAACCTGGCTGCAGGCTTCCTGCACATACGCACCAAGTGACCACTGACGTTGCAGTTTCTGCAGGTATATTGCTGATACCTGCAAGCTCTGGCTGTGTGTTTGCCTCCACACCTCCAACATGAGCTGTTGTTGGAAACAAAAGGTCCATTACCAGTCGATCATCTCTGACTGTCTCTGTAACTGTCCTTAAACGCACCATTGACAGGTGTTGATGGCCCCATTACTGGCCGCATTGTCCCTTGCGATGGCATGACTCGCTATTCAGCTAGCCATTGTCTCTGTTGAATTCCCCCTTTGGGTTCGACTACATGCTTGGGCATGTCAGATTGCCCCTGTCTGCCTGGAGAACTGTGTGCCGCGTTAACAATGTTGACTCCCTGCCCATTTGCTGCATTTAAACCAAGATTTTTGTCAAACATCATTCTGGTCTCTTCCTCCCCTGAGATAAATGTCTGGGCCATCAAAGTCGCCGTTTCCAGGGTCAAGACTTTGGTCTCAATCAGTTTCCTGAAAACCCCAGCGTGCCCGCTGCCTTCAATAAAAAAGTCTCGCAGCATCTCCGCTCTGCATACATATGTGAACTTACATAGGCTCACCAATCGCCGGAGGTCTGCCACGAAGTCTGGAACGCTTTGCCCTTCTCGCCGCCAGTGCGTGTAAAACCGGTGTCTCGCCATGTGCATGCTGCTCGCCGGTTTAAAGTGTTCCCCGATCAACTTACTGAGCTCTTCAAAAGTCTTGTCCGCCGGCTTCTCTGGCGCTAGAAGGTCCTTCATCAGGGAGTACGTCCTGAATCCACAAACCAGGAGATGAGCCCTGCGTTTGTCAGCCGAACCCTATCCCAGCCATTCCTTAGTGACAAAACTTTGCTGTAGTCTCTCAATAAAATCGTCCCAATCATCACCAACACAGTACCTCTCATCTGTGTTCCAATAGTGGCCATGCTCGTGTGGTTTAAATCTTAGTTTCTCATCGCCAATGATATGTCCTTACTATACAGTATAAATGCACACAAGGCCCATACTAGAGAAAAGATCACTCTGTGACCAGTAACCTTTATTAGCCAGCACTGAAGGGGAGAAGGTGGGTGGAGCTTCCCCTTTAATACCTGAAAGTCCAGGACAGCAGTGTCTCCCACAAGTTCACCACCTAGTGGTCAGTGTTCTCACCGTGTACAACTTAGGTCAGTTTATACATAGATTACAATGACAGTTGAATACATGACAAATAAGATCATGGCTGATCTAATATTGGCCTCAACTCCACTTCCCTGCCAGCTCCCTATAATCCTAGACTCCCTTACCGTCCATCTCCACCTTAAATATATTCACTGACCCAGCCTCCACAGCTCTCTGGGGTTGAGAATTCCAAAGATTCATGACCCTCTGAGAGAAGAAATTCCTCCTCATCGCCAACTTAAATGGGCGACCCCTTATTCTGAAACTGTTATGTCTTTAATACTCTTATGAATAACTCCACGAGGTCTAGTATTGTACTTGGGCTGTTGTGACTTTGGTCCCATTTATTGTAACTGCAGAGTGAGGCACAAGCATAGTGGGCAGCCTTTTATAGTGGGCCCTGCACACCCTCAGGTCTCCCACCGCAGTGCCCTCTGGTGGCACATCTTATGTGACTATACAGTTAGTGTACATGGTCTACATACATGACATCACTTCCCCCCAGTCTTTAATGCAAATTGACTCGTACGTTGACAGTACATTGGCTTTGCTCTTCCTGGTTGACCATTGGAGGGTTGCTTCTAGCTTGGATGGGTTGGTGGTGAGATTTGTAGCCAGTGGAGGTCCCAGGGGTTTCTGGTTGTGAGTCCATGACTACTCCATTCTCCCCTCCCCCTCACAGAGATCATGCTAATGGCCCATTACATACAAGTTGCATTCAAGTTCATCACATGGGTTTTACATTTACATCTTGGTACATTTGTTGGGTGGATTACAGTTGCGTTTCTTTTTGTGTGGTACATTTACATGATCAGTACAGGTATATCAGTACAGTCACACAAGGACAGTCTAGTTCCAGCACGGCCGGATGAGATCTGGGCCGTCTGGTGGCGGTGCAGTGCCCCATGCTAGTGGGTCTGTGGGCGAGGTGAGCTCATTTTGCTCGAGTTGCTGGAGCTCAGGGCTCTTGCTGTTACTCCTAGTGTTGGGCAGGCCCAAAGACTCCCTGTCCTTTTCGTTTCCACAGCGTCGCTGCTGCTTCCTGGGAAGCGGTCTGAGCGAGTGAGCGTTTTGTCTAAGTGACGGTGGGGCTGCCTCGTCTTGTCTAGCACTTCGCAGGGGACTGCTGAGTCGCTTTCCTTGAGGGCACCGTTGTGAGCACTCTCTAATTTTGGATCCTGGCTGGTCCAGGTCCTGTTCGGAGGAGCTGTTGCGATGACCCTTTGCTCTTGGGCATTGCCGTGGTGGTGAGTGGCTTTGTGGGCTGCGCCTTTTCCTGGGTGGTGGGCGATGGTAGCCGACTTCGAGCAGAGGCGCAGTTTACTGTTTCTGGACCGTGGCGGTTCATGCCATCGGGTGCCTGCAATGTTAAACCGACCTGAGGCAGGGTATCGCTCCCGGTGCCTCTGCTCTCCGGGGAACGTTTACTCTGCGGCTTGTCTACTTCTGTCAGCTGTGGGGACACTTTATGATACATTGTTCTAGTCCCAGGGATGCAGGCTACAGCATTGGGTAGCCCGCTAGACCTGTATACGACCGTTAGGTGTTCACCCGCTACATTGGCTGACTGAAATTTGCACCCGACATCGCTCAACAACATTTTGCTCATTACATCTGGACTTTTACATTGGTTTCCAATTTCAAGCAGTTCATTCAAAAATGGTGGGTTCCATCCTCCTTTAAAATGGCCTTACTACTTTTACACTAATCGCCTTGCGTGGAACCACGTGTCGTTGCTCCATTAGCGCTGCACCTCGTGGGTTGGACGCCATCTTTTCCCTGTCCATGATGTCGACTGCCGCGATCTTCTTTTCCAGGGATTCTGCCACTGAAGCTGGGAAGGCAGCCTCGGATCCAATCTTCCTCCCCAGGAGTCCTGCCACTGAAACCGGGAAGGTGCATTCGGGTCGTTTCGGCCCGATCATCGGCAGGCGGTCGTGATGAGTGGTCTGTGCCTCGGGGGCTGCGTGGATCTGCTCTCCGGTTCTTGGTCCAACCAAAGGTGGGGGCTTGCTTTGCCTCTGAGCATGGGGGACATCAATCACTGGAGGGATGAAGTCTTCCCGGTTCCAATGAATCTTTCCCATCCGTCTTCTTCCAAGTAGCGTTACTCCATCATCACCTGAAATAATCCACAATGGTAAATTGTGCACCGCGCCATCATGGGATACACTTACATCTGCACTACCGACAACGGATATCAGTTCCTTGGTGTAGCTGCGCAGCTTTGCCTGAAACGGGACCAGCTTGGGTCGTACAGCTTGATCGTTCCATAACCTCTCAAAGGATTCCTGGCTCATTATTGACTGACTCACCCCCGTGGCCACTTCCCTGAAGACTGTAACGCCATTCATCTCGACTTCCATTATCACTGGAGGACAATCTGTGGTGCAGGTATATACTCCATACATTTCGTCCTGGGACTGAGCTGCCTCTCTAGTCATCTCCTCATAATCCACAGCCATCTGCTGACTCCTCTGCCACGTGGTGAGTCACAGCTCTTTTGCACATTCACTGGAGGTGGCCCTTTTTGCTGCAGCCTTTGCACACATAGTCTCTGAACCGACACAAATGAGCCTTGTGATTATCTCTGCAACACCAGCATGATGCTACTCAACTTACGTTTGCACCCCTCGGTGGACTCTGAGTTAAAGGACTCGGGGGCCTGTACGCTCTGCCCTGGGCAGATTCACGTTCAACAGTTCTGCCTGTGAATGGCACCATTCTATTTACAGTACTTGCCCGGTTTGAGTCCTGAGAGTGAGTCATCATCTGTTTGGAGCTGCAGCTTGAGATCATGAACGCCTGGCTGATGCTGATGGCCTTCTGCAGAGTGACGGTGGTTTCGGCAGACAGTAGCCTGTGAAGAAGGGCCTCATGACCGATGCCAATTATGAAGACGTCCTGCAATGTGTCAGCGAGGGATGCGCTGAATTAACATGGTCCTGCCAGCCTCTTGAGGTCAGCAGGGTACTTCGCGATTTCCTGGCCCTCGGAGCGGCGGGGTGTAAAAAACCGATGCCTAGCCGTGAGGATGCTCTCCTTCGGTTTGAGTTGGTTCCGAATGAGCACTTTCAGCTCCTCGTATGACTTGGTTGTTGTTTTCTCTGGTGCAAGCAAGTCCCTGGCGAGGCCGCAGACCACGGGACCACAACTGGTCAACAGGATAGCTCTGCGCTTATCTGTCAGCGTGGTCGGATCATCGCCTACCAGGTCGTTTTCTCCGAAATATTGGTCGAGCCGCTCCGTAAAGACTTCCCAATCTTTAACCTCTGAGAACTTTTTTAATGCACCAACGTTAGTAATTTTTGCGTGAAAGTTTGTAAACTCGTCGCCAGTTGTTACATCTTTAATGACTCTTACGAATGACTCTATGAGGTCTAGTGTTGTACTTGAGCTGTTGTGACCTTAGTCCTATTTATTGTAACTCCAGAGTGAGGCACGAGCATGGTGGGCAGCCTTTTATACTGGGCCCTGCACACCTGTGCAGGTGACCCTTAAGCCTCCCCTCACAGTGCCCTCTGGTGGCACACCTTATGTGACTATGCATTTAGTATACATGTTCTACCACATGACAGAAACTATGCCCCTAGTTCTAGAATCGAATTTGAGAATCGATACCCTGAAAGATTCCCTCCTGACTCCCTCAGGCGATCAGAACCAGTCCAATGATAGAAAACCGTGCACATGTCCAGCAAAGCAACTGGTTCGTAGGATCATTGCAGCTGACTGAGATCACTGAGCTGAATTAACATCCACAGTTTAAATTACAAGATCACAGATGCAGCCAGAGTTAATGCTTTGTTATCTCTACTAATGTTAATTCAGTTCCCTCAGGATGTCTGACTCACTATCTCATGCAAGCCACTACACTCTTCTTCCAGTTGAGTCACCGACAGAGCTTCTCATATACGGTGACTGAATAAATGTTTTTTTTAACACTGGATTCTATTTTTACTGGTCTTTTGGGGATCACATTGCATGATTCCATCTATTTTTCAATGAGAAATAAAAAATTAGTGTCCTTGCCTATCTTATACATCATAGGCAGTCCCTCAAAATCGAGGAAGACTTGCTTCCACTCTAAAAGTGAGTTGTTAGGTAACTGAACAGCCCAATACAGGAATTACAGTCTCTGTCACAGGTGGGACAGAAGGAAAGAGAGGGTGGGACTGGTCTGCTGCACGCTTCTTCCGCTGCCTGTACCTGGTTTCTGCACACTCTTGGCGACGAGACTCGAGGTGCTCAGCGCCCTCCCAGATGTACCTCCTCCACCTCGGGCAGTCTTTGGCCAGGGACTCCCAGTTGTCGGTGGGGATGTTACATTTTATCAAGGGGACTTTGAGTGTGTCCTTGAAACGTTTCCTCTGCCCACCTTGGGCTCGTTTGCCGTGTTGGAGTTCTGAGTAGAGCGCTTGCTTTGGAATCTTGTGTCAGGCATGCGAACAATGTGGCCCGTCCAACGGAGCTGATCGAGTGTGGTCAGTGCTTCGATGCTGGGGATGTTGGCCTGATCTAGGACGTGAACGTTTGTGTGTCTGTCCTCCCAGGGGATTTGCAGGATCTTGCGGAGACATCGTTGGTGGTATTTCTCCAGCGATTTGAGGTGTCTACTGTATATAGTCTACGTCTCTGAGCCATACAGGAGGGCGGGTATCATGACAGCCCTGTCGACCATGAGCTTGGTGGCAGATTTGAGGGCCTGATCTTTGAACACTCTTTTCCTCAAGCGGCCGAAGGCTGCGCTGACGCACTGGTGCACTATCTTATACAAACCATATTCAATAGCACCTCCCAAACCCCGGAACTCCACCACCCAGAAGAATGAGGACAGCAAATGCATGGGAGCAGCAGAACCTCCAAGATCCCCTCAAGTTGCACACACCACCACGACTTGGACATAAATGGCTGTTGCTTCATCGTTGCTGGATCGCAATACTGGTGCTCCCTGCCTAACAGCGCCTTCACCACACGGACTGCAGCAGTTCAAGAAGGCGGCTCACCAACACCTTCTCAAGGGCAACTCGGGACGGGAAATAAATGCCGACCTTGCCCGTGACGCCAATATCTCGAGAGTTAATTTAAACAAATCAACATTTTTTGCTAAATTAATTAGCTGCAAAGCACTTGGGAACATCCTGAGGATGTGCTAATTAGAGATACAGAGGTACAGATGGCGTTCCTGGAGCCATAAAGCAGGTAGAGTCAGTGCCTTCAGGAAGAGAGAGGAATAGAATGGGGCAGAATTATCAACAGATGCCACGAGAAAGAGAGAGAAAAACTGTAAAACACATGTCCCAGTGAAGCTCGAGGAACAGCACCTCATCTTTCATTTAGGTACTTCACCGCCTTCTGGACTCAACACTGAGTTCAACAATTTCAGACTGTAAACCCTGCCCCTATTTTTTTTCCTTTTTTTCTGTATTTTTCTCTCTTTCCCAATGCCAGCTGTTGATAATTCTGCCATTTCCAGTAACACCCTATCTACACTCATCTTTTCACAGAATCATAGAAAATTATGACACAGAAGGAGGCCATTCGACTCATCATGTCCATACCGGTCGAAAAACAGCTATCAAGCCTAATCCCACCTTCCAGCTCTTGGCCCGTAGCCCTGTAGGTTATGACTCATTAAGTGCATATCCAAGTACCTTTGAAATGTGATGAGGATTCCGCCTCTGCCAACTTTTGAGGCAGTGAGTTCCAGACTCCCACCACCCTCTGGGTGATTTTTTTTCCCTCATCTCCCCTCTAATCCTTCTACCAATTACTTTAAAGCTATGACCCCCGGTTATTGACTCTCTGCTAAGGGAAATAGCTCCTTCCTATTCGCTCTATCCCAGCCCCTCATAATTTTATACACCTCAATTAAATCTCCCCTCAGCCTCCTCTGTTCCAAAGAAAACAACCCCAGCCTATCCAATCTTTCCTCATAACTAAAATTATCCAATCCAGGCAAAATCCTCATAAATCTCCTCTCTATCCTCTCTAGTGCAATCACATCTTATCTGTAATGTGATGACCAGAACTGTATGCAGTACTCAAGCTATGACCTAACTAGTGTTGTATACTTATGTTTCTTAACTTGTCCCATTACCATCTCCTTTTGCCTTGCACCATCATCTCTTCTGTCCCTTAATCTCTCCTGCCTTACACTCAATCACAGACCTTCCCTTTTGTTCTTTCCTCTCCCCCACCCCGCCTTTCCCTGCCCCTACACTTGCTTAAAAACCTGTTACTTTTTCCAGTTCTAACGAAGGGTCACCGACCTGAAGTGTTAACTGTCATGTATCTTACATTACTATATATAACTGTATCCTAACATGCTATACACGACTGTAATAAGATATGACCTGTAATCACCAACATACCTTACCACCAGGGGTGCACTTGCAAGGTATATAAGCACCTCAGCATTCCAGAGCTGTGAAATAAAGGTGCAGGTCCAGAGTGACCTTGACTTCACTACATGCCTCGTGTGAATCTATACTGAGGGGACAGGACTTCACATTAACTCTCTTTCTCTCTCCACAGATGTTACCTGACCTGCTGAGTGATTCGAGCATTTTCTGTTTTTATTTCAGATTGGCAGCATCCACAGTATTTTGCTTTTGTATTCATGGTTCAATCCACATAAGGAGATATTAGGACAGAAGAGGTTGGCTTTAAGGAACATCTTAAAAGAGGAGAGGGAGGTAGCGAGAGGTTTAGGGAGAGAATTCCAGAGCTTAAGGCCCACGCACGGCCGCCATTATTAAAAGCAGGATGTTAGAATTGGAGGAGCGCAGAGATCTCGAAGGGATGTGGGACTGGAGGAGTTTATAGAGATAGGGAGGGCCAAGCCTTAGAGGGATTTTAAAACAAGGACGGGAATTTTCAAATCGAGGTGTTGCCGGACCGGGAGCCAATGTAGGTTAGTGAGCACAGGGGTGATAGGTGTATGGAATTTGGTGTGAGTTAGGATATGGGCAGTAGAGATTTGGTAGAGTTAACATTTGTGAAGGATGGAAGATGGGAGGCCAGCCTTGAGAGTATTGGAATAGAAAAGAGTTGAGAGGTAACAAAGGTATGGATGAGGGTTTCAGCAGCAGATGAGCTGAGGCAGGGGTGGAGATGGGCGATGTTGCAGATATGGACGAAGGCGATGAAAGTCGTTTTAAGATAACACCCTGCACGCTGGAAGTGAAAGTTATTTTTTAAGGTGTAAATCAATGCAGCATTAACAGTTTTATCTGGGAATCCATTGCACACAGCCATTACTTTATGGAAGGAAAGAGTCCTTCTTGTCAAGTACTTTGAAGGCTTGCACTCAAGTCCTACAGCTCTCAATTTAAACTGAACAACAAACTGCATCTCATTGAATGCCTTGATTTTTGCTTTGCACAAATATGTCGCTACACCCTCTGTATTGATTTCTTTATAATAGATTCCAATCCTTTTCCTGAAATAGATGTCAAACTAACAGGGCTACTATTCCCCCAGGCCTTGCTTTTGACCTTTATTGAAAACGAAAACAATTTTAGCTATTTTTCGCTACTCTCGCTGTATTTGTTAAGCTTTGAAAGATTTCTCTCGCAGTTCTCTCATTGAGGGCTCTCGCTTTTTTAAGTACTGCTGAATGCAAAGGTTGATGAATGGACTGGCTGATGTGGCATTGGGCCTCACAGAATTGATCGGTTTCACGGTCCATGCTGGTTGAGCTGACCCCAGCCAGGGTGCCTCTGATCCCAGAGGTCAGGGACCCAGTGTGAAGAGAAAGGTTTCCTGACATCTATCTTAGTCGATGGCTACGCGGCTTATAAGCATGTCCCCTGCTCCGCCCTAGCCTACCTAACTCAAGCAGTGTATCCACATGGATAGGTGCTAATCTCCTCATCAACTTAAATGCTTCAATCAAGTCTCCTCACAGTCTACGCTTTGGCTAGGTATCAGCGTCGTGCATGGATACCATATTTTCTAAACCGAGTCCAGGGACACACAGGGTGGGAGCACAACAAAGTCACCAGGATGGAAAACGTAGGCTGCACGACGTAATGTATTTGCTTCATGGGTTCTTTGCTTAAGAATTCACAGCAACACATTGGCCCCGATATTGGTAGTCTTGCCGCCGGATGCCGCTGACTGCCGCCGAGTTTTGCCACCGGTCTCCTCTCTCTCCCAGTTTCCACTCGGGCTACAGCGGGCGGGAGGGGAGCACCGGCGGGAACCGTCCGCTGACGTCCTCTGGCGGCCAAGTAGCGCATGTCCTCCTGCCTGGCGAGCCGCCAGCTTGGTGCGGGCAGGAGTCAGCGGCAGCAGGGGGAAGGACCGTTGCCAGGAGGCAGGTCGAACCCCGCCGGTAAGTACGAAGACCTGCAAAAAAGACAGGCGAGTGTTTACAGCGTCTTACCTGGATGGGGTCCCCTGAAGGTGTTCCAGTGTTTATTTATTTTTTTGGCAATGGTTTTTATTCTCAGCTCCTCCACCCTCCCTGGGCCCGACTCTATCTCCGGCGACACTTGGGCGGCAAGCTCATTTGCCGCCGAGATGAGAGCTCCCGCCTTCTGCCGCCCAGATTGACGGCGTAAGCTGATATTTTGCCGCTGGGCAGTCCGGCCACCTCTTTTAGCAAGATCTTCCTGGCAAACTATCGGCAGTCCTTTGGCTGGCACTTGGGTGAGCCTTGCCTTCCAACAAGTTTGGGCCCATTACTATTAAGAACTAGTTGGTTTATTAGCAAAGGTTTAACAATCATACTACATGTAACCAGTTCATCCACCAGGTGCACAACCACCTGTCTCATCGTGGATCCCCTGAACCCAACTGGCTGGGGCTTTATTGAGTCTTGTGAATATATCATCACTGACTAAGACACTCCAAACTCAACAGCTCTACAACTATTGTTAGTTGAAACATAAATCATGTACCCGCTTATTAATGGCGGGCAGTGAAACCGACAAATAAACAAATTAACTTTTCACCACAAACTTAAATCAAATTAAAATTTGGTTGCCGGGCGTGCTGATCCACTCCAGTGCCCATCTCTCCCGGAAGGCCGCG
Organism: Pristiophorus japonicus; assembly: GCF_044704955.1. Taxonomy (NCBI): domain Eukaryota; kingdom Metazoa; phylum Chordata; class Chondrichthyes; family Pristiophoridae; genus Pristiophorus; species Pristiophorus japonicus. The sequence goes on from NC_091987.1 coordinate 9,209,721, forward strand.
AGCCTACTGGTGGATACCGCATGCTCCATCTCCAGGGACACCCTGGCTCGAATGTACAATCCCCTCGACCACCCGCTGCCTGGACCGGTTAATGGCCACCTTGGCTATGCCCGGGAGCAGTCCAGCGAGGAGGCCTTCCAACCTGTCCGCTCCCCTCCGCACAGGGTGCCCAAAGATCAGGAGTGTTGGACTGAAGTGCAACCAGAATTTGAGGAGCAGCCCATTCAAATATTGGGAGAGGGGCTGCAACCTCGCACATTGAGCATAGACATAAACACGGACTCCTCCAGATGCAGAAATTGCAGGCGGCCTGGGAGTCCGTGAACCGACTTAAACACTTATTGCACGGGACTGCTCCGCACAACACACTCCAGGCCAAGTCCCCAATAAATAGTGGGAGGACTCCCGCGTAGAGTGCACTCCATCGGGGACCCCCACCTCCTCCGGACGATAAGATGGTGCGCCATGGCATGTCCGGACGGCAGACGAGGATGGCAAGGTTGAGAGTATGCAAGAGCAGCCCGTACAGGAATCCCCTTTGCACAGAGCTGAAAGGCACGGAGGGGATTTCCCCGAGGAGGCTTAAGTTGTCAGGCGCCGACTCCCGAGGGAGGTTTCGGCACTTGGTGCCGATGAGGAATTCCATCCGGTCAGGGGTCAGTTCGGACGGGATTTCCCCACATGCTTGAGCCTCCTTGACACACCTAACGGAGTCAGGGCCCAGAGCTATCTTTAGCGACTCGATGGCATCGGCCGCGCGGCGGTCGTCAGCCGAGGATAGGCGCTGTGCCAACTCCTCTGGCACCATCCAGCCTGCTCCTCCGCCATCGAGCAGGTCCCTGACCCTCAACTGCTCTACAACTCTTTTGTTGTATAACAAATAATCACGTGCCCCCTGGTTAAAGGGGGGCACACTCCAAAAACTTTACAAGTGCCACTTTTTTTTGTTTTTTTGGGGTTTTTTTTTAGGCCAGTGAAAACACAAATTATACAAGTGCCCCCTGGCTAAAAGGGAGGGGGCACTAAAACCATCAATTCAATAAATTAAACTTTAAACAATAAAAATCAAATTAAAATTTGGTTGCCGGGGGTGATGATGCACTCCAGTCCCTCCGGTGCCCACCTCTCACGGAAGGCTGCGTGCTCCATCTCCAGGGACACCCTGGCTCGGATGTAGGCACGGAAGAGAGGCAGGCAGTCGAGCTGAACGACCCCCTCGACCGCCCGCTGCCTGGACCGGCTGATGGCCCCCTTGGCCGTGCCCAGGAGCAGTCCTACGAGGAAGCCCTCGGACCTACCCGCTCCCCTCCGCACAGGGTGCCCAAAGATCAGGAGTGTGGGACTGAAGTGCAACCAGAAATTGAGGAGCAGCCCCTTTAAATAATGGAACAGGGGCTGCAACCTCACACATTCCGTAAAAACATAGAACACGGACTCCTCCAGACCACAGAAATTGCAGGCGGCCTGAGAGCCCGTGAACCGACTTAAAAATTTATTGCACAGGACTGCTCCGTGCAACACCCTCCAGGCCAAGTCCCCGATAAACAGTGGGAGGACTCCCGTGTAGAGTGCACTCCATCGGGGACCCCCGCCTCCTCCGGACGACAAGATGGTACGCCATGGCGTGTCCGGACGGCCGGCGAGGATGGCAAAGTTGAGGGTGTGCAGGAGCAGCCCGTACAGGAAACCCCTCCGCGCGGAACTGAAAGGCACGGAGGGGATTTCCCCGAGGCGGCTCAAGTTGTGAGGCGCCGGCTCCCGAGGGAGGTTCCGGGGTTTGGCGCCGATGAGGAATTCCATCCGGACAGGGGTCAGTTCGGACGGGATCTCCCCACGTGCTTGAGCCTCCTCGACGCACCTAACGGAGTCAGGACGCAGCGCTGTTTTTAGCGACTCGATGGCATTGGCCGCGCGGCGGTCATCGACCCAGGATAGGCGCCGCGCCAGCGTGTCTGGCGCCATCCAGCCCGCTCCTCCGCCATCGAGTAGGGGCCTGACCCTCACCTGCTCTACAACTCTTTTTGTTGCAATACAAATCAACAATTAGTTCAAGAGCCCCCTTAATAAAGGGGGGAGACACTCCAAACACTTTTCAATGCCCTTTTTTGTTTTATGGGGGGGGTTTTGTGGGGTTTTTTGTGGGGTTTTTTAGGGTACCGACTGGGGGTACACTAAAACCCGGCAATAAAACAAATTAAACTTTAAAACATATAAAATCAAATTAAAATTTGGTTGCCGGGGTTGATGATGCACTCCAGTCCCTCCGGCGCACACCTCCCGTGGATGGCCGCGAGCTTAACTGCTCCACAAACCTCTGAGCATACTCACAGGTGCATACATTACAGGCAGCATAGCGAGGCAACATTTTTTGGCAGCCTATATTTTAACAGTTGCCCATATACAGCACAAATTCAAAACAAATATGCCTATAATTACGCGGATGTGACGTCACACTATTAAAGCTCATTCAGATGCAGCCCAGAGATGCCTGATCTCTGATCTCCCTCCCCCCGGTGCCGTGCCCTGATCTCCCTCCCCCCGGTGCCGTGCCCTGATCTCCCTCCCCCCGGTGCCGTGCCCTGATCTCCCTCCCCCCGGTGCCGTGCCCTGATCTCCCTCCCCCCGGTGCCGTGCCCTGATCTCCCTCCCCCCGGTGCCATGCCCTGATCTCCCACCCGCCTGCCACCCCTGCCACTCCCAATCCCCCACAGCTGCAAAGGTTCCAGAAAGTCCAACTAATACACCCGTTTTACACCAATACCTGCAGTGACGGGAATGTAAATGAGCACACCCAGGATATTGTGTGCAACTCCCAACATGAGAAATTAAAAGTTAGGGTATTCGGGGAAGCATTTCATGAATCAGGGACTCTTCCGGGGTCATTGTTTCCCCGGGGATACAATGCTTCATCCGGGGTCTGTCCCTGGAAAACGGGAACGTATGGTCACCCTAATCTCGTGGCCCTTCTATGAACCCTTTCCAGAGTCTCCGCATTAGCCAACATTTAGTGGGGTCAAAATGGGACTCAATAGGGGTAACTTTCAACTTCTATGGGGAGCAGAAAGCTGACGGCATTGAATCAGTTAACCATTATACACCCCACCCAATTACCCTTTCCATTGTAATGTAGTTTAAAGAGGACCAACCAAGTTCTTATACAAGAACCGTATAGTACTGTTTCTTTTGTGTTGGATTGTTCGAGCAAGACATCCTAACATTCTATTTGCTTTTGCAATAACCGCCAAGCACCGACCGTTAGAGCGACATGCATTCAAGCATTTAGCTCCCTTTCCCACTCAACAGTCTTAAACTCTGAACCCTGCATAGTATAAACATGCTTGACTTTAGTCTTATCTATGATTATAACATACATATATCTATTTAAATGACATCTGCCAGATCTGGACCCATTCCGCCATTGCATCTAGACACAATTGTAATTATTGTTTTTCACCTAAGGTCCCAATACTTCCATCATCATCATAGGCGGTCCCTCGAACGAGGATGACTTGCTTCCACATGAGTTCACCGATGTTTCAATGAAGGACCCAATGTTCCAGTCCTGAACTCTAATTGAATGGGTGGAAGATGCCTATGCGTGGATTTTTTTAACGTGGGGTGACCGTTGCACATCACCACCACACGGGGCTTGACAGAGCTAGGTCTTTATCCACTGGCAAGGGTTACCCAGGACGACTGGAGACCTGCTCTGCTGCACGGACCTAGTGCGCACACATATCGCAGTGTGGGCTGGGCCCGTGCTGCCCCTGGGCCCTCGGCTCTTCTGGGCCCCGTACCCTCATTCACCGCACCTCCGCCACGATCCCTTACCGCTCCTCCGCCACAAACATTCGCCGCACTTCCGCCACGATCCCTTACCGCTCCTCTGCCACAAACATTCACCGCACCTCCGCCACGATCCCTTACCGCTCCTCCGCCACAAACATTCGCCGCACCTCCGCCACGATCCCTTACCGCTCCTCTGCCACAAACATTCACCGCACCTCCGCCACGATCCCTTACCGCTCCTCCGCCACAAACATTCGCCGCACCTCCGCCACGATCCCTTACCGCTCCTCCGCCACAAACATTCACCGCACCTCCGCCACGACCTCCCGTCGCACCTCCGCCACAAACATTCACCGCACCTCCGCCACGATCCCTCACCGCTCCTCTGCCACAAACATTCGCCGCACCTCTGCCACAAACATTCACCGCTCCTCTGCCACGATTTCTCGCAGTTCCTCCGCCACGATCCCTCACCACTCCTCCGCCACAAAAACACTTTTCATTCTATCAGCCACAAACTTGTGGACAGTTGCCGCAATGACTTTTTGCAAATCTTTAATAGAGATTGTAAACAGCACCGGTTCCGACATTGATCTCTGTGGGACGTCGCTGTTAACCGATCTCCACACGGATCTACTGCCGTTGACAAAAACCTCTGGGCTAAGGGAATGCAACCAATTTCTTATCCAACCCAAGGTCTGTTCCTCAATCCCATGGGACTCAAACTGATTTAATTGCCTATTGCGTGACACTTTGTTAAAAGCTTTTTCAAAATCTGTCATGTATTCCATTGTCATTGTAACCCATGTATAAACTGACCTCAGTTGTACACCTTGAGAATATTGACCACAAGGGGCGAACTTCTGGCATACACTCCTAACCTGGACTTTCAGGTATAAAGGGGGAAGCTCCACCCACCTTCTTCACTTCAGTGCTGGCAAATAAAGGTTATTGTTCACAGAGTGACCTTCTCTCATGTATGGGCCTCGTGTTCATTTATACTGTATAGTAAGGACATATTATTGGCGACGAGAAACTAAGATTTAAACCACGCGAGCATGACCACTAGCAGCACAGATGAGAGGTACTGTGTTGGTGATGATTGGGATGATTTTATTGAGAGACTACAGCAAAGTTTCGTCACTAAGGAATGGCTGGGACAGGATTCGGCCGACAAACGCAGGGCTCATCTCCTGATGGTTTGTGGATCCAGGACGTACTCCCTGATGAAGGACCTTCTAGCACCAGAGAAGCCGGCGGACAAGACTTTTGAAGAGCTCAGTAAGTTGATCGGGGAACACTTTAAACCGGCGAGCAGCACGCACATGGCGAGACACCCGTTTTACACGAACCGGCGGCGAGAAGGGCAAAGCGTTCCAGACTTCGGGCAGACCTCCGGCGACTGGTGAGCCTATGTAAGTTCCCAGATGCATGCAGAGCGGAGATGCTGCGAGACTATTTTATTGAGGGTATTGGGCACGCTGGGGTTTTCAGGAAACTGATTGAGACCAAAGACTTGACCCTGGAAATGGTGGATTTGATGGCCCAGACATTTATCTCAGGCGAGGAAGAGACCAGAAAGATGTTTGACAAAAATCTTGGTTTAAATGCAGCAAATGAACAGGGAGTCAACATTGTTAATGCGGCACACAGTTCTCCAGGCAGACAGGGGCAATCGGACATGCCCGAGCATGTAATCAAACCCAAAGGGGGAATTCAACAGAGACAATGGCTAGCTGAACGGTGATTCATGCCATTGCAAGGGACAATGTGGCCAGTAATGGGGCCATCAACACCTGTTAATGGTGCACTTAAGGACAGTTACAGAGACAATCAGAGACGATCGACTGGTAATGGACCTTTTGTTTCCAACACTGGCTCATGTTGGAGGTGTGGAGGCAAATACACAGCCAGAGCTTGCAGGTATCAGCAATATACCTGCAGAAACTGCAACGTCAGCGGTCACTTGGAGCGTATGTGCAGGAAGCCTGCAGCCAGGTTGATGTACGAGGAGGACGGGCCTGATGTGAGCCCTACGAGGCCAAATGGACACTGGGGGAAATCGCTGGAAGCTGAAGTTCAGCGAGTTCATGTGGAGCACATATACAGTTCATACACCAGGACGTCACCGATAATGATGAAAGTGCTCCTCAAAGGCATCCCAGTATCAATGGAGCTAGACACGGGGGCCAGCCAGTCCCTGATGAGTATCAAATAGTTCGACAAGTTGTGGGCGTCCAAGGTCAGGAGGCCAGAATTAGTGCCGATTGACACACAGCGACGGACATATACAAAGGAAATCATTCCGGTGCTAGGCAGTGCCACGGTAGTCATGGCCCACAAAGATTCGGAGAACAGATTGCCACTCTGGATTGTCCTGGGGGATGGTTCCGCACTGCTGGGGAGGAGTTGGCTTGCTGTCGTGAAAAGGAAATGGGTCGATGTCAATGCAATTTCTTCTGTGGAGCGAATATCATGCTCATAGGCCCTGGACAAATTTGACTTATTATTTCAACCCAGCATTGGCACTTTCATGGGGACCAAGGTAGTGATTCGCATATACCCGGACGCCAGGCCAGTACACCACAAGGTCAGAGCGGTGCCGTACGTGATGCGGGAAACGATAGAATGCGAATTGGACCGCCTGCTGAGGGAAGGCATCATCTCGCCAGTCGAATTCAGTGACTAGGTGAGCCCGATTGTGCCGGTGCTCAAGGCGGATGTGTCGGTCGGGATATGTGGCGATTACAAGGCCACCATCAATCGGGTGTTACTCCAAGACCAGTACCCGCTACCGAGAGCGGAGGACCTCTTTGCGACGTTATCCTGTGGCAAACTTTTGTCAAAATTGGACCTGACCTCAGCTTACGTGACCCAGGAGCTGGCGAGTGAGTTGAAGAAGCTGACCACCATCACGACACACAAGGGGTTGTTTGAGTACAACAGATGTCCGTTCGGGATTCGCTCGGCCGCCGCGATCTTTCAACAAAACATGGAAAGCCTCCTCAAGTCGATTCCATGGACAGTGGTTTTTCAAGACGACATCCTCACCATGGGTTGCGATAAGAACACTTCCACAACCTGGAGGAGGTACTACGCAGACTGGACCGGGTAGGTCTGCGAATGAAAATGGCGAAGTGCATCTTCCTAGCTCCAGAGGTAGAATTCCTGGGGATGAGGGTAGCAGCAGACGGGATCAGCCCTACTGCGTCCAAAATGGAAGCGATCCAGAGAGCACCCAGACCCCATAACACGACAGAGCTGCGTTCGTTCCTGGGGCTCCTGAACTATTTTGGTAACTTTCTTCCCAAATTGAGCACGCTGTTAGAGCCGCTACACGTGCTCCTACGCAAAGGTCGTGAATGGGTCTGGGGGGACAGCCAGGAAAGGGCTTTTGATAGAGCACACAATTTGTTAAGCTCCAACAATCTGTTAATGCTACATGACCCATGTAAGAAACTTGTTTTAACGTGCGATGCGTCGTCCTATGGGGTCAGGTGTGTGTTGCAGCATGTTAATGCCAAGGGTCAGTTACAGCCGGTAGCTTATGCCTCCAGGAGTCTGTCCCAGGCAGAAAGGGGCTACGTGATGGTAGAAAAGGAAGTGTTTGCATGTGTATATGCAGTAAAAAAAATGCACCAGTACCTGTTTGACAGGAAATTTGAGCTGGAGACAGAACACAAACCCCTAACGTCCCTTTTGGCTGACAACAAGGCCATAAATGCAAATGCGTTGGCCCGCATACAGAGGCACTCACGTCAGTCGCCTATAACTATACAATTCTGCACAGACCGGCACTGAAAACTGCGCCGATGCACTCAGCAGGCTCCCACTAGCCACCACCGAGGGGGCAACCGAGCATGCTGCTGAGATGGTCATGGCTGTTGAAGCTTTCGAAAGCGAAGGCTCACCCATGACAGCCCATCAGATCAAAGTCTGGACAAATAGATACCCGCTACTATCTTTAGTCAAGAAATGTGTCCTGAATGGGGACTGGGCAGCCACGTACAGGACATGCCCTGAGGAATTTAAACCATTTCACAGGCACAAGGATGAACTCTTGATTCAGGCCGATTGCCTACTCTGGGGAAACCGAGTAGTCATGCCTCTCTGCCGAGTAGTAATGGGCAGAGAGGTATTCATCCGAGAACTCCACAAAGAGCACCCGGGCATTGTCATGATGAAGGCAATTGCGAGGTCACATGTTTGGTGGCCAGGGATAGATGCAGACCTGGAACTTTGTGTTCGCAGGTGCAACACATGTGCCCAGCTTGGCAATGCGCCCAGGGAAGCCCCCCTTAGCCCCTGGTCCTGGCCCGCCAAGCCATGGTCACGCATCAATGTGGACTACGCAGGTCCTTTCATGGGAAAAATGTTTTTGGTTATAGTAGACGCCTACTCCAAATGGATTGAGTGTGACATTCTCAATTCAAGCACATCCTTTGCCACGGTAGAAAGACTACGGGCAATGTTCGCCGCCCATGGTCTACCGGACGTCTTGGTCAGCGACAATGGCCCATGCTTTACAAGCATTGAATTCCAGGACTTCATGGCAGGAAATGGTATCAACCATGTCAGAACGGCGCTGTTCAAGCCGGCCTCAAACGGCCAGGCAGAACGAGCAGTGCAGATAATCAAACAGGGGATGCTCAGAATCCAAGGGGGTTACCGACAAAGCCGGTTATTACACCTCCTGTTGGCCAATAGATCCCGACCACACTCGCTCACAGGGGTTCCACCCGCAGAGCTGCTAATGAAAAGGCTGCTCAAAACCCGATTATCCCTTATACACCCACCATGAAAGAAATTGTTGAGAGCAGGCGCCAGTCACAATGTGACTACCATGACGGGAATATGAGGGCGCGATGTATTGATGTCAATGACCTCAACTACGCTGCAGGGCCCAAATGGCTCGCAGGCACTGTGATTGCTAAAGAGGGGAATAGGATTCTGGTTGTTAAACTTACCAATGGACAAATCTGCCGCAAACACGTGGATCAAACAAAAAGGAGGTTCAGCAACCCCATAGTAGAAGCAGAGGAAGAACACGATGTAGAGTTTACTCCACCACAGGTGACTGAACACCGGAACCAAGTGGAGGAGAGCCCAGTCACTGTGGGCAGTCCGGACAGGCCTGAGGCACCGCAAACAGCAAACACTCAGGCCAGCGCCCAACAACCGGAGCCCCAAATCAGGCGCTCTACAAGGGAGCTTAAACCACCAGAGATACTTAACCTGTGATCCCAATAAGACTTTGGGGGGGAGGTGATATCATGTATTCCACTGTCATTGTAACCCATGTATAAGCTGACCTAAGTTGTACACCGTGAGAATATTGACCACTAGATGGTGAACTTGTGGGAGACACTCGTAACCTGGGCTTTCAGGTATAAAAAGGAAAGCTCCATCCACCTTCTTCACTTCAGTGCTGCCTAATTAAGGTTACCGGTCACAGAGTGACCTTCTCTCAATTATGGGCCTCGTGTGCATTTGTCCTGTATAGTAAGGACATATTAAAATCCAAGAGCACCATTCTTTTGGAAGGACTGAAGCCTTTGGAGAGGGTACAGAAATGATTTACTAGAATGATTCCAGGGATGAGCGATTATAATTGCGTGGATAGACCTGGAGAAGCTGGGGTTGTTCTCCTTAGAGCAGAGAAGGCTAAGAGGTGATCTGATAGAGGTGTTTAAAATCATGAAGGGTTTAGATAGAGTAAATAATGAGAAACTATTTCTAATGGCTGAAGGGTCGGTAACCAAAGGGCACAGTTTTAAGGTAATTTGCAAAAGAACCAGAGGCGACATGAGGAAAAACTTTTTTACGCAACAGGTGGTTAGAATTGGGAACGCACTGCCTGATAGTGTAATGGAAACAGATTCAATAGTAGCTTTCAAAATGGAATTGGATAAATACTTGACTGAGAAAAATTTCAGAGTTATGGGGAAAGAGCTGGGGAGTGCTCAACATTTGTACACCCTCCTGGGAAAGGCATTAACGATGGTGGAGATAGAAAAAGATTTGTGCATTCTAGTGTGTACATCCTTAAAGGTACATGAGCAATGCCGTACAGCGATAGTTAGAATAAATAGGGTGTTGGGATGAATCCACAGGACAATTGAGTATAAGACGAGGCGTACTGTTTTATCCTGTACAAGACCTTAGTCAGGCCACACTTGGAATACTGTGTCCAGTTTTAGTCTACTCATATGGTGGGTGATATTGAGGCTCTGGAGAAGAGGTGCAGAAGAGGGCCACTAGACTAATACCAAGTCTAATTCATCTTAGTTATCAAGATAGGCTAAAAGAGTTGGGACTCTATACCTTAGAGCAGCGTAGACTTAGGGGGATCAGATTGAGGTTTATAAGATGACGAAGCGAATAGACGGTGTTCTAGCTAACAGTTTATTTCAATTAAACAGGTTAGGCAGGACCAGGGGGCACAAATTTAAGTTGCACAGGGCTAGATCGAGGTTCGTTGTCAGGAGGTGGTCCTTTTCCAAGAGAATAGTAGACCTCTGGAACAAGGTGTCGTTTCATGTGGTGGATGCAGACTCGCTGAATTCCTTCAAGCGAGAGCTGGATTTATTTCTTGCTGCAGTGGAGATCGCCTCTTATAGAAGGCAGGTACTGCAGGGAATTTAATGGCCAGGATGATCTTCTGGACTAGTTTCGATCGCTTGGATCGGTTGGAGAGGAATTTCCCAGATAATTTTTCTCCCAAATTGGCCAGGTTTTTTAACTGATTTTTTGCCTCTCCCAGGAGATCACATGGTTTGGGGTGGGGTGGAGTGTATATGTTGTGATACACAAGGTATCACAATTGTGTGCGACAGGTTGGATGGACCAGATGGTCTTTACCTGTCCATCATTGTTCGTATGTTCGTAACTGGATTGCTCTTTGAAAGAGCCGGCACAGGTTCAATGGGCCGAATGGCCTCCTTCTGTGCTGTACTATTCTATGACTGTAGCTGTGCGTATTATCCGAGCTATCTGGAAAGACTGAACAGGCTGAGGCTCTTTTCTTTAGAAAAGAGAAGACTCAGAGGTGACCTTATCGAGGTCTTTAAAATGATGAAGGGGTTTGATAGAGTAGATATCGAGAAGATGTTTCTCCTTGAGGCCAAAACTAGAGGTCATACATATAAAGTAGCCACTCTTAAATCCAATAAGGATTTCAGGAGGAACTTCTTTACCTAGAGAGTGGCAAGAATGTGGAACTCACTACCACATGGAGTAGTTGAGGCGAATGCATCGATGCATTTAAGGGAAAGCTAAATAAGCACATGAGAGAGAAAGGAATAGAAGGATATGTTGAGAAGGTGGGATGAAGTAAGGTGGGAGGAGGTTCGTGTGGAGCATAGACCAGTTGAGCCGAATGACCTATTTCTGTGCTGTAAAATTCTATGTAATTTACACAACAAAATGTCTGTCAGAAGGCCCCCTCCCCCATTGGTTAACACACTAGCCAACAGTGGAAGAGTTAACATTGGCCTTAGCAACTCTGAAGGTGCTGAGCACTGCTTGGTGTACTTTTCCAAGGGCAATGCCTCTCTATGGCACCTCTTCAAAGTGACCAGACTTCATGTGTTAGCCTAGATGTTGAGTGCTTGCAAGTTGTTCAACTGTAGGGGCATCAGATTTAAGGCTAACCTGTCCTCTTCCTGATGTCCACGCAGGCACAATTTCCAGAATGAATCACCAGATAATGATCAATGAAATACTTCCCTTCTCTTGCCCAGCAACACTGTGACCAATTGTAGTATATCTCTCTCTCTTATATAGAATAACATAGGATATACAGCACAGAAACAGGCCATTCGGATGAACCAGCCCATGCCGGCATTTATGCACCACTCGAGCCTCTTCCCATCCTTCCTCAGCTAACTATCAGCATAACCCTCGATTCCCTTCCCCCCTCATATGATTATCTAGCTTCTCCTTAACTGCATCTATGCTATTCGCCTCAACCACTCCCTGTGGTAGTGAGTTCCACATTCTCATCTCTCTTTGGGTAAAGAAGTTTCTTCTGAATTCCCTGTTGGATTTCTTGGTGACTATCTTACATTGATGGTCTCTAGTTTCGCTCTTCCCCACAAGTGAAAACACAGTCTCTGCGTCTACTTTATCAAAATCATTCATAATTTAGAAGACTTCTATTAGGTCACCACTCAACCTTCTCTTTTCAAGAGAAAAGAGACTCAGCCTGTTCATAAATTCCTGATAGGTATAAGATTGTCTCAGATCCACCAACTTAACACAAACCATAGATTAAACCTGGAAGCTACTTGGTCCCTGTGCCCTGGTATCCATTCTAGGGGGAAACGTTCCTAATGGGTCATTGAGGAAGCTGCCTGCAATATTTGAGATATTGGCCCTGAATTTGCTTTTACTTTCTGCCGCTGCAATGTGGTAACTTTATCGGAATTGCAAGGAAATTCAGGGCCATTATTAAGGATTGGGCAGAATGATTTTTCTGTTGGCATTAATGCTGATAGTGTCAGCTTGGATCATCATCATCATAGGCAGTCCCTCGAAATCGAGGAAGACTTGCTTCCACTCTAAAAGTGAGTTCTCAGGTGGCTGCACAGTCCAATACGGGAATTACAGTCTCTGTCACAGGTGGGACAGACGGTGGTTGAAGGAAAGGGTGGGTGGGGAGTCTGGTTTGCCGCTGCCTGCGCTTGTTTTCTGCATGCTCTCGGCGACGAGACTCGAGGTGCTCAGCGCCCTCCCAGATACTCTTCCTCCACTTAGGATGGTTTTTGGCCAGGGACTCCCAGGTGTCGGTGGGGATGTTGTACTTTATCAAGGAGGCTTTGAGGGAGTCCTTGAAATGTTTCCTCTGCCCACCTGGGGCTCGCTAGCCATGTAGGAGTTCCGAGTAGAGCTCTTGCTTTGGGAGTCTTGTGTCGGGCATGCGGACAGTGTGGCCCGCCCAGCCGAGCTGCTCGAGTGTGGTCAGTGCTTCGATGCTGGGGATGTTGGCCTGATCGTGGACGCTGACGTTGGTGTGTCTGTCCTCTCAGGGTATTTGCAGGATTTTGCGGAGACATCGTTGGTGGTATTTCTCCAGCTTGTGTCAGCTTGGATCAGTGCGAGCATTGAGTCAGAAGATCGCGAGTTCACACCCCAGTACAGGACATCAGCACATCATCTCGACTGAGACATCAGTGCTGCACTAAGGGACCGCTACGCTGCCAGAGCTGGCGTCTGTTCAGCTGAGGTGTTAAACCAAGACCACATCTGCCTGTTCATTTGGACGTAAAAGATCCCACGCCGCTTTTTCAAAGAAGGTTTTGGAAGTTCTACCGGTGTTCTGGTCAACATTTAATCCCTCAACCGACATCACCGATTAATTGGTCATTAATCTTATTGCTATTTGTAGAACCTTGCTGTCTGCAACAACAGTTTCTACACTGCAAAAGTAATTAATTGGCCGTTAAGTGCTTTGGGACCTCCTGAGTGCATGGAAGGCACCATATCAAAAGATAATTTGCATTTCTATAGTGCCTTTCACAGTTATAATGTGGGGAAACGGGCCAGGCGATCTGCACAGCAAAGTCCCAACAATGACAATGTGATAAAGGGCCAGATAATCTGTTTTAATGATGTTGGTCGAGGGTTGAATATTGGACCAGGGCACCGGGGAGAACTCCTCCGTTCTTCTTTGAAATATTGCCAAAGGTTATTAATTGCTGCAAATTCTTTATTTCTTTTTTAATCAGTTATCATAGAGATAGAGATCATGGAGATGTACCAAGCACAACAGGGTAAGGGAATCAAGCCACAGATTCTTAAATGCCAGCAGGGATGCGGTTAACCAAGAGATACATTGCTGGTCTGCTGCATAATCGATGCAGAATAAGTTAAATAATAACATTTACATTTTAAAAATAACTAAGCTACAGACTATTCATGATAAAGGAAAACAGCTGCCCAGCAGTCAGTTTAAGACAGTAATTTAATCTCCTTTTCTGCTGATCTTTGCTGTTTACTCGGCTCTTCCAGTCATGAACATGATCAGAATTGCTCAAATTAAATCATTGTAACCCACAGCCAGTCATCCAGTGTATCGAGCGCTCATTTCCTCCTTCGCTTCTCTCTGCCTCCTACAATCTATAGGCTTTTAAAAAAAAACAACAGGAATTAGCATTTCTACAATGGTCCCGATCCACTTCAAGATGTACAATGCAGAGCAGAGGTAAGAGGTTCTGATTTGGGAAGAGGTCAAATGGCTAGGAGTCATAAAATCATAGCGTGGTGGAAAATTATGACACAGAAGGAAGCTATTCGGCCCATTGTGTCTGTGGCAGTCGAAAAAGGACAGTCCGGCCTAATCCCACCTTCCAGCACTAGGTCCGGTGCCCTGTAGGTTACGGCACTTCAAGTGCACCCAAGTACTTTTTAAATGTGGTGAAGGTTTCTGCCTCTACCACCCTTTCAGGCCGTGAGTTCCAGACCCCCCACACCACCTCTGGCTGAAAAAACTTCTCCTCAACTCTCCTCTAAGCCTTCTACCAATTAATTTAAATATATGCCCCCTGGTTATTGACCACTCTGCTAAGGGAAATAGATCCTTCCTATCCACTCTATCTAGGCCCCTCATAATTTTATACACTGCAATTAAGTCTCCCCTCAGCCTCCTCGGTTCCAAAACAAACAACCCCAGCCCATTCAATCTTTCCTCACAGTAAAGTTTTCTAGTCCTGGCAACATCCTCGTGACTCTCCTCTGTACCCTCTCGAGCGCAAGTCAAGGACGGCAGAGGTGGGGAGAGGTCAGAGCTGTGTGAATGGCCTTGAGTTCGGACACAAATAAACAGATGGGTTCCTCACTTTTAATATCTACAATGTGGATGGTAGAAATGAAAGACAAAAAAAATGTTACATTTATACAGCACCTTAAGTGACCGCAGGGCACCCCAAAGTGCTTCACAGCCAATGAAGTATTTTTGAAGTGTAGGAAGCAAATTTGCACAGCACAAACAGCAATGTGACAATGACCAGATAATCTGTTTTTACTGATAAATTGGTTGAGAGATAAATATTGGCTCGGATGCTGTGTCAGGAGAGGGGGTGGGTGTAACTCCCCTGCTCTTCTTCAAAATAGTGCCATGGGATCTTTTGTGAGAGCAGGCGGGGCCTCAAATTAACACCTCATCTGAAACATGGCACCTCCAACAGTGCAGCACGCCCTCAGTACTGTACTGGTGTGTCAGCCTAGATTTTGTGCTCAAGTGGGACTTGAACCCATAACCTTCTGACTCAGAGGTGAGAGTGCTACCCACTGAACCACAGCTGGCACATGGCTGAAGGAAAGCAGGGAGGCCTCTTGATGTCCTAGCTGACATTCCTCCCTCAGCCAACACTGTCAAAAACAGATATTATCATTATCCATTCTTAATGGTTATGGATGTCGCCGGCAAGGCCAGTATTTATTGTTCCTCCCTAGTTGCCATTGACAAGGTGATGGTGGACTTTCTTATTGGACCACCACAGTTTATATGCTATTCTGTCAGGAGGTTCCAGGATTTTGACCCAGCGACGACGAAGGAATGGTGATATACGTCCAAGTCAGAATTGCGCGTGATTTGGATGGGGATCTTGGACTGGTCACACATCTCATGGCTGCTTGTGGGATCACGTGTATAAAATGGCTGTCATGTTAGCCTCCATAGTAGCTGCTGCACTTCAAAGTAAGTTATTGTAAGCCTGATTGAGGCTTTATCTCAAGGGGGCTGGAATACAAAAGGGAAGAGGTGCGTGCTTCAGGTCAGACCCCACCTTGAGTACTTTGTCCAGTTTGGGCCGCTGCAGCACAGGTAGGATATCCCGGCCTTGGAGTGGGTGCAGCACAGATTCACCATAATGATGAGGACAAGTTGCACTTGGCTTGTATTTTCTTGAGTATCAGAAGTTGAGGACGATCTGATCCATGTGTTTGAAATGTTAAAAGGATTCGAAAGGATAGCGATGGAGAAACAATTTCCTCTGGTGGAGGAATGAAGAAGAACGGGACATAATATTAAAATTAGAGCTCGGCTATCCAGGAGCAAATTCAGGGAACACCTTTCCATACAACAGGTCGTAGCAATTTGGAACTGAATGACCTACTCCTGTTCCTAATGTTCCCAATTGATTATCACAATACAATAGGAGACATCTGATATACAAGCCCACAAACTCATCACCTGTGGAAACGTATAACTCAATTACCACTTGTGAGTTGTGTCAACGCAACTTACTTTCCAAAGGCTTTTTTCTTATTTGCTCATGCTTAGTCACATTTACAAATGTAATTACAGTGCATAAATAAAAATATTACTTACAGTAACTGTTTGGCCAAGGTCCTGCCACTTCTTTTTGATCTGCGTGCTGCTTCTCAGGGTCATGGCCACTGTATTAAACACTTCTGCAACTTGTCCCCAAAGGTTTGCTAGTAGAGAGGGTTTCAATTTATTTTGTCCCATTCTTCCTTTGTTCTCAAGCACATCCCATTTCCTCTCAGTGATGTCTACGAGGGGCTAAATTTCTTCTGCTAGAAATTTCTTTGCCCTTCCCCCTTCCCCTTATCCTTCTTCTCCTTCCCGTTCCCCTTCTCTTGGATTCATCTTTTGCAGCTAAAATTTAATCTTTGCAATTCTCTACCCCAGAGAGTTGTGGAGGCTGGGTCATTGAATATATTTAAGGTGGAGATAGACAGATTTTTGATAGATAAGAGAGTCAAGGGTTATGGGGAGCGGACAGGGAAGTGGAGTTGAGGCCAAGATCAGATCAGCCATGATCTTATTGAATGGCGGAGCAGATTCGAAGGGCCAAATGGCCTACTCCTGCTCCTAATTCTTACCTTCTTATATTCTTATGAATGTCCTACCTCTCTCCAACAGCACGCAAAGCCAATAGAATTAGGTGAATTGGCCTCATCGTGTTTGATGTCAATTTGTAGATTCCACGAGAGGCAAAGTCTTTGGGCTAGAACCTCCACTTTTTTTGCATGTTTAACACCCACTGAACACCCATTTTACTGCTGAAATGACGTATAACGCCCATATAGTGGCCATTTTGACACAAAATGGAAACTGGCAGGCATTTTTCGGAATCTTATCGCAGAGCGTTACTTTCCCCATGTGCTTAACGCCAAGAAAAAATATTACCGCCTGCCCACTTTTTTGAGGTGGAATCAGCAGTATGGCAAATTCAATGCCCATAATATCGGCCAGCGTTACTTTCCACACGGATTTAACGCCAAGATTCAATATTAACGCCTGCCCACTGTTTTTTGTCGTAAAGAGCATATTTACCCAAACTATGGAGATCGCCCATCGTCAATTTCATCCCCTCGCACACATATCGCCCACAATATGATTCACCGAAAAAAACGCCCACAAAAAGTGGAACTAACCGGAACGAATCACAGCGTTATGGACGCCATGTTTTACATCACATGTCGCTTCCTTTAAAAGGCTGCTGTGCTTCAACCTTGGCAGAGTTCGGATGTACTCTGCAGGTCGTTGGAGTTGATGTGAACATCTCTAAAAACATCTTGACCACACTGTGACCGATTGGAATTGAAGAGGTGTCTTCGTCGGGACATTCCTTGTTTGTGACCAATCGGTGGAAAACAGAGAGCTACTGCAATGGGGCCTGTCCTTTCTCACCCTCTCTTGGTGACCGAATACATGCAGCAGACTTGACATCGCCGAAGGAACGCCCCACTGCATTATGTGCCAGATGTAAGAAGTGGCAGACAGATGAGGAGGACCAGACGTTACACCCCCCGTAAGTACAAGGAGAAGCGGTCTTACCTCGACTTGCCCGACACCACCTGCCTTCGGAGACTGCGCTTCCACAAAGAGGTCATCACTGAGGTATCCCAGCTGATACGGGCAGATCTGCAGCCTGCCAGCACCAACAGTACTGCATTGTCCGTTGAGGTCAAAGTCACCGCGGCACTGTCGTTCTACGCCTCGGGTTCTTTTCAAGCCATAGTTGGCGACATTTGCGGACTTTCTCAGCATGCTATACATCGCTGCATTAGACAGATCACTGAAGCCCTGTACACACGCAGGAGGGACTTGATCAGCTTCCCTATGACCAGGGAGGCACAGAGTGAGAGGGCTCGTGGATTCTCCAGGATTGGCAACTTCCCCAGGGTGCACGTGCGCACATCGTGATGAGGGCACCTTTTCAGGATGCTGAGATTTTCAGGAATCGCAAGGGATTCCACTCCCTGAATGTCCAACTGATTGTCGACCACCAGCAAATTATACTGGCAGTGAATGCTCAATTTCCGGGCAGCACCCATGATGCTCACATCCTGCGTGAGAGCGCTGTATCTGACTTGTTTAACAATTAGCCACAAGATCAAAGCTGGATGCTTGGTGACAAAGGATATGTCCTTGCCACCTGGTTGATGACCCCCCTGGGTGACACCCACACCGAGGCCGAGAGGTGATACAACGAGAGCCACAGAACAACTTGCAATATCATGGAGAAAACCATTGGAGTGCTGAAGCAGCGCGTTGGATGCCTGGACCACGCAAGAGGCGAGCTCCAATACCACCCTGAGCAGGTAGCTCAATTCGTGGTGGTGCGCTCCATGCTGCACAACTTGGCTATCAGGAGGGGACAAGAATTGCCTGATGAGTCTGACAGTCCACCTCACCAGAGAGAGGAAGAGGAGGACGAGGAGGCGGACGCTGACATCGGCCCAGACAATCAGGCTGATGCTGAAGCCATGCCCCGCCCCCCTGTAGGCTGCATGAAAGGGCCCATGGTGGCATTATAGCTGCAAGAGCCTTACGTCAGGAGCTCATCAATGATCGCTTTGCCTGAAAGAACATTGGTGTTATTTACAAGGCTGACACAATGCTGGGTGTGCAGTTCATGCATTAATGGTGGGCATCACCTTGGTGACAGTCAAAGTTTAAGTTGATCGAAGTTAAGTGTGATTATACCCTTTGATGTTAAGGAATCACCAGCGTATAATGGTGCAGCTATCTGAACCAATGTGCTACAAGGTTTTGTTAAATAAAAAACTTTTAAACCGAACATTAATCTGAAATCATCAGTATTTCTGTACAAACCAACCCTTCACACCCCCCCGCCCCCGCCTCCCCCCGCTTCTCCTCCCCACCTCTACACCTTCCCCTTCCCCTCCTGACCCAAAGCCGCTTGGCCAAGGATGTCCTCAGGCGATGCTTCATTGGGGGGGGGGGGTTGATGGCCGAAGGGCTGCTTGGACGGATACGGGAGAGGACGGTCCCAAGGTGGGAATGTGCTCCGAACCAGAAGCAAGATGTTGCTGCTGGCTCTCATGTGTGGGTGGCAATGGGGGTGTGGCACCTTGGGATGCAGTGCGCGCTCCGGGACCACTGGAAGGCCTCTGTCACCGGTGTTCCTGGCTACCAGCTCCATTGCCTCCTTCAACCCTTCCATGTTATATCTTATTTGTTGGACTAAAACCTGGTGCCGACTGTGTTCTTGGTGCTTAGTCGGCTTTTTGCTGCTTGTGAATCTCCGTCGTGCCAGACGAGCACACACCACAGCCACACACACTTTCAGTGCCTCTGAGCTCCCTCTCTCTCTGTCTCCTCTTCTGCGCATGTCATGATGACCCTTGACCTCCTGAATCACGGGAAGCGAGTGTTGCCATGCCGTTGCTAAGGCCGGCCACACTTTACGGCAGAAGGTAAAAAAAATATTACGCGACCGCCCATTTGATATCGCTCGCGGTAATGCCCATTTTCAAAAATGGAAACGAGGTATTTTGAGAATGGGCGAGAAGCTGCCGATCAGAAAACCCTTTTTTAATGCTCACGCCGGAAATAACGCCCATTTTTGGGCGATAAGCACAAAAGTGGATGTTCTAGCCCTTTATGTTTTTCAGAGGGCACGGCCCAATCAATTGTCAATGACATTAATGTCTGCTGTTGCTCATATACTAACTCACACCAAATCTCGTTCACCCATCACCACTGTGCTCGCAGACCTACTTTATTCCCCTGTTCAGCGACACCATTAATTAAAAAGTTCTCAGCCTTATTTTCAAATCTTTCATATCCTTGTCCCTCCCGACCTCTTTAACCTTCAACCCTACAACCCTCCGAGATCTCTGTGTTCCTCCAATTCTGGCCTTTTGCGCTTCCCTAATTATCTCTGCCCCACCTTTGACAGCCGTGCCTTCAGCCACCTCGGCCTTAAGCTCTCGAATTTCCTGACATAATGGGACAGATAGAGAGGAACTATTTCCTCCGGTGGGGTGCGGTGGGGGGGAGTCCAGAACAATGGGGCATAACCTTAAAATTATAGCTCGGCCGTTCACGGGTGATGTCAGCAAGCATTTCTTCACACGGAGGGTCGAGGAAATCTGGAACTCTCTCCACCAAAATATTGTTGAGGCTGGCGGGGCGGTCAATTGGAAATTTCGAAACGGAGATTGATAGATTTTTGTTCGGCAAGGGTAATGTGGGTTTGATAGAAATATAGAAACATAGAAAATGGGTGCAGGAGTGGGTCATTCGGCCCTTCGAGCCTGCATCACCATTCAATATAGTCATGGCTGATCACTCCCTCAGTACCCCTTTCCTGCTTTCTCTCCATACCCCTTGATCCCTTTAGCCATAAGGGCCACATCTAACTCCCTCTTGAGTATATCCAATAAACTGGCATCAACAGCTCTCTGAGGCCGGGAATTCCACAAGTTAACAACTCTCTGAGTGAAGACGTTTCTCCTCATTTCAGTCCTAAATGGCCCACCCCTTATCCTAAGACTATGACCCCTGGTTCTGAACTTCCCCAACGTTGAGAACATTCTTCCCGCATCTAACCTGTCCAGTCCTGTCAGAATCTTATACGTTTCTATGAGATCCGCTCTCATCCTTCTAAACTCCAGTGAATAAAGGCCCAGTTGATCCAGTCCCTCCTCATATGACAGTCCAATCATCCCTAGAATCAGTCTGGTGAACCTTCGCTGTATTCCCTCAATAGCAAGAATGTCCTTCCTCAGATTAGGAGACCAAAACTGAACACAATATTCCAGGTGAGGCCTCACTAAGGCCCTGTACAACTACAGTAAGACTTCTCTGCTCCTATACTCAAATCCCCTAGCATAGAAACATAGAAACATAGAAAATAGGTGCAGGAGTAGGCCATTCGGCCCTTCTAGCCTGCACCGCCATTCAATGAGTTCATGGCTGAACATGCAACTTCAGTACCCCATTCCTGCTTTCTCACCATACCCCTTGATTCCCCTAGTAGTAAGGACTTCATCTAACTCCTTTTTGAATATATTTAGTGAATTGGCCTCAACAACTTTCTGTGGTAGAGAATTCCACAGGTTCACCACTCTCTGGGTGAAGAAATTCCTCTTCATCTCGGTCCTAAATGGCTTACCCCTTATCCTTAGACTGTGTCCCCTGGTTCTGGACTTCCCCAACATTGGGAACATTCTTCCTGCATCTAACCTGTCTAACCCCGTCAGAATTTTAAACGTTTCTATGAGGTCACCTCTCATTCTTCTGAACTCCAGTGAATACAAGCCCAGTTGATCCAGTCTTTCTTGATAGGTCAGTCCCGCCATCCCGGGAATCAGTCTGGTGAACCTTCGCTGCACTCCCTCAATAGCAAGAATGTCCTTCCTCAGGTTAGGAGACCAAAACTGTACACAATACTCCAGGTGTGGCCTCACCAAGGCCCTGTACAATTGTAGCAACACCTCCCTGCCCCTGTACTCAAATCCCCTCGCTATGAAGGCCAACATGCCATTTGCTTTCTTAACCGTCTGCTGTACCTGCATGCCAACCTTCAATGACTGATGTACCATGACACCCAGGTCTCTTTGCACCTCCCCTTTTCCTAATCTGTCACCATTCAGATAATAGTCTGTCTCTCTGTTTTTACCACCAAAGTGGATAACCTCACATTTATCCACATTATACTTCATCTGCCATGCATTTGCCCACTCACCTAACCTATCCAAGTCGCTCTGCAGCCTCATAGCATCCTCCTTGCAGCTCACACTGCCACCCAACTTAGTGTCATCCGCAAATTTGGAGATACTACAATTAATCCCCTCGTCTAAATCATTAATATACAGTGTAAACAGCTGGGGCCCCAGCACAGAACCTTGCGGTACCCCACTAGTCACTGCCTGCCATTCTGAAAAGTCCCCATTTACTCCTACTCTTTGCTTCCTGTCTGACAACCAGTTCTCAATCCATGTCAGCACACTACCCCCAATCCTATGTGCTTTAACTTTGCACATTAATCTCTTATGTGGGACCTTGTCGAAAGCCTTCTGAAAGTCCAAATATACCACATCAACTGGTTCTCCCTTGTCCACTCTACTGGAAACATCCTCAAAAAATTCCAGAAGATTTGTCAAGCATGATTTCCCTTTCACAAATCCATGCTGACTTGGACCTATCATATTACCTCTTTCCAAATGCACTGCTATGACATCCTTAATAATTGATTCCATCATTTTACCCACTACCGATGTCAGGCTGACCGGTCTATAATTCCCTGTTTTCTCTCTCCCTCCTTTTTTAAAAAGTGGGGTTACATTGGCTACCCTCCACTCGATAGGAACTGATCCAGAGTCAATGGAATGTTGGAAAATGACTGTCAATGCATCCACTATTTCCAAGGCCACCTCCTTAAGTACTCTGGGATGCAGTCCATCAGGCCCTGGGGATTTATCGGCCTTCAATCCCATCAATTTCCCCAACACAATTTCCCGACTAATAAGGATTTCCCTCAGTTCCTCCTCCTTACTAGACCCTCCGACCGCTTTTATATCTGGAAGGTTGTTTGTGTCCTCCTCAGTGAATACCGAACCAAAGTACTTGTTCAATTGGTCCGCCATTTCTTTGTTTCCCGTTATGATTTCCCCTGATTCTGACTGCAGGGGACCTACGTTTGTCTTTAGTAACCTTTTTCTCTTTACATATCTATAGAAACTTTTGCAATCCGTCTTAATGTTCCCTGCAAGCTTCTTCTCGTACTCCATTTTCCCTGCCCTAATCAAACCCTTTGTCCTCCTCTGCTGAGCTCTAAATTTCTCCCAGTCCCCGGGTTCGCTGCTATTTCTGGCCAATTTGTATGCCACTTCCTTGGCTTTAATGCTATCCCTGATTTCCCTTGATAGCCACGGTTGAGCCACCTTCCCTTTTTTATTTTTATGACAGACAGGAATGTACAATTGTTGTAGTTCATCCATGCGGTCTCTAAATGTCTGCCATTGCCCATCCACAGTCAACCCCTTCAGTATCATTCGCCAATCTATCCTAGCCAATTCACGCCTCATACCTTCAAAGTTACCCTTCTTTAAGTTCTGGACCATGGTCTCTGAATTAACTGTTTCATTCTCCATCCTAATGCAGAATTCCACCATATTATGGTCACTCTTCCCCAAGGGGCCTCGCACAACGAGATTGCTAATTAATCCTCTCTCATTACACAACACCCAGTCTAAGATGGCCTCCCCCCTAGTTGGTTCCTCGACATATTGGTCTAAAAAACCATCCCTTATGCACTCCAGGAAATCCTCCTCTACCATATTGCTTCCAGTTTGGTTAACCCAATCTATGTGCATATTAAAGTCACCCATTATAACTGCTGCACCTTTATTGCATGCACCCCTAATTTCATGTTTGATGCCCTCCCCAACATCACTACTACTGTTTGGAGGTCTGTACACAACTCCCACTAACGTTTTTTGCCGTTTGGTATTCTGCAGCTCTACCCATATAGATTCCACATCATCCAAGCTAATGTCCTTCCAAACTATTGCCTTAATTTGCTCCTTAACCAGCAATGCTACCCCACCTCCTTTTCCTTTTATTCTATCTTTCCTGAATGTTGAATACCCCTGGATGTTGAGTTCCCAGCCCTGATCATCCTGGAGCCACGTCTCCGTAATCCCAATCACATCATATTTGTTAACATCTATTTGCACAGTTAATTCATCCACCTTATTGCGGATACTCCTTGCATTAAGACACAACGCCTTCAGGCTTGTTTTTTTAACACCCTTTGTCCTTTTAGAGTTTTGCTGTACAGTGGCCCTTTTTGTTCTTTGCCTTGGGTTTCTCTGCCCTCCACTTTTCCTCATCTCCTTTCTGTCTTTTGCTTTTGCCTCCTTTTTGTTTCCCTCTGTCTCCCTAGCTATGAAGGCCAACATACCATTTGCCTTCTTCACCACCTGCTGTATCTGCATGCCAACTTTCAATGAATTATGAACCATGACACCCAGGTCTCGTTGCTCCTCCCCTTTTCCAAATCTGCTGTCATTCAGATAATATTCTGACTTTGTTTTTTTGCCCCCAAAGTGGATAACCTTACATTTATCCACATTATATTGCATCTGCCATGCATTTGCCAACTCACCTAACCTGTCCAAGTCACCCTGCAGCCTCTTAGTGTCCTCCTCACAGCTCACATCGCCACCCAGTTTAGTGTCATCTGCAAGCTGGGAGATATTACACTCAATTCCTTCACCTAAATCGTTAATGTATATTGTAAAGAGCTGGGGTGCCAGCACTGAGCCTTGCGGCACCCCACTAGTCACTGCCTGCCATTCTGAAAAGGACCCGTTTATCCCGACTCTCTGCTTCCTGTCTGCCAACCAGTTCTCTATCCACATCAGTATATTACTCCCAATACCATGTGCTTTGATTTTGCACACCAATCTGTTGTGCGGGACCATGTCAAAAGACTTTTGAAAGTGCAAATACATCACATCCACTGGTTCTCCCTTGTCCACTCTGCTAGTTACATCCTCAAAAAATTCCAGAAGATTCGTCAAGCATGAATCCTTTCCCTTTCATAAATACATGCTGACTTGGACCGATCCTGTCACTGCTTTCCAAATGCGCTGCTATTTCACCCTTAATAATTGATTCCAACATTTTCCCCACTACTGATGTCAGGCTAACCGATCTGTAATTACCCGTTTTCTCTCTCCCTCTTTTTTTTAAAAGTGGTTTTACATTTGCTACTCTGCAGTCCATAGGAACTGATCCAGAGTTGATAGACTGTTGGAAAAAGATCACCAATGCATCCACTATTTCTAGGGCCACTTCCTTAAGTACTATGGGACGCAGACTATCAGTCCCCTGGGATTTATCGGCCTTCAATCCCATTAATTTCCCTGACACAATTCCCCGCCTAATAAGGATATCCTTCAGTTCCTCCTTGTCACTAGACCCACTGTCCCCTAGTACCTTCAGAAGTTTATTTGTGTCTTCCCTCGTGATGACAGAACCGAAGTATATGTTCAATTGGTCTGCCATTTCTTTGATCCCCATTATAAATTCACCTGAATTCGACTGCAAGTGACTGACATTTGTCTTCACTAATCTTTTTCTCTTCACATATTTATAGAAGCTTTTGCAGTCAGTTTTTATATTCCCTGCAAGCTTTCTCTCGTACTCTATTTTCCCCCTCTTAATTAAACCTTTAGTCCTCCTCTGTTGAATTCTGAATTTCTCCCAGTCCTCAGGTTTGTTGCTTTTTCTAACCAATTGATATGCCTCTTCCTTGGTTTTAACACTATCCTTAATTTCCCTTGTTAACCGTTTTATTTTTACTCCAGGCAGGGATGTACAATTGCTGAAGTTCATCCATGTGATCTTTAAATGTTTGCCATTATCCACCGTCAACCCTTTAAGTATCCTTTGCCAGTCTATTCTCGCCAATTCACATCTCATACCGTCAAAGTTACCTTTCCTTAAGTTCAGGACCCTAGTTTCCGAATTAACTGTGTCACTCTCCATCTTAATAAAGAATTCTACCATATTATGGTTACTCTTCCCCAAGGGGCCTCGCACAACAATATTTCTAATTAGTCCCTTCTCATTACACATCACCCAGTCTAGGATGGCCAGCTCTCTCGTTGGTTCCTCGAGATATTTGTCTAAAAAACCATCCCTAATCACTTCAGGAAATCCTTCTCCACCACATTGCTACCAGTTTGGTTAGCCCAATCAATATGTAGATTAAAGTCACCCATGATAACTGCAGTACCTTTATTGCACACATCCCTTACTTCTTGTCTGATGCTGCCCCCAACCTCACTACTACTGTTTGGTGGTCTGTACACAACTCCCACTAGCGTTTTCTGCCCTTTGGTATTCCTCAGCTCCACCCATACTGATTCCACATCATCCAGGCTAATGTCCCTCCTTACTGTTGCATTAATTTCCTCTTTAACCAGCAATGCCACCCTGCATCCTTTTCCTCTCTGCCTATCCTTCCTAAATGCTGAATACCCCTGGGTGAGTGTGCGGGGTCTGTTGTGGCTGATGACTGGATGACTGACTTGTTGCGGGTGGCAGTGGCCATGTCAGGAATTGCAAGTCCATTTTTATTGAACAGGTCCGTGATGGAAATTCCGGGTTCACTGATGACCCTTGAGTCCTCTGAAGACTGCTGGTAGGTTGGTTATTCGTTGATGGTTTCTTCGTCCGACTGTTCTGGCTCATCTGTGTGCCTCAGCTTTGTCTGATCCATGTGTTTCCTGCAAGTTTACCCATTCTTGAGCTTAATAGCGAATATTCTGTTGCCCTCCTTGGCCATGACCGTACCAGCGATCCATTTGGGACCCTGACCATAGTTCAACACATATATAGGATCATTAACAGAAATCTCGCATGACACAGTTGCACGATCGTGGTACCCTTGTTGACTTTGTCTTCTGTATTCAACATGATTATTTAAATCCGGGTGTACCAGAGATAGCTTGGTCTTAAGACCTCTTTTCATCATAAGTTCAGCAGGTGAAACCCCTGTGAGTGTGTGGGGTCTTGTCCTGTAACTCAGTAGTATGCTGGACAAGCGGGTCTGCAGTGACCCTTGGGTTACTCTCCTTATGCTTTACTTGATAATTTGTACTGCACGTTCAGCTTGCCCGTTGGACGCTGCTGACCTTACTTGTTTTACACCATTAAGTTTCCCCTGAAACTCCTGACTGGTGAAGCATGACCCATTGTCGCTCACCACTATATCAGGCAGACCATGTGTCGTGAACATGATATTGAGATTCTCTATGGTTGCCGTGGACGTACTGGATGACATGATTATGCATTCTATCCACTTCGAATAAGCGTCCACTAAAAATATCTTGCCCAGGAAGGGACCTGCAAAATCCACATGGACCCTGGACCAAGGTTTGGATGACCACAATCACAGACTCATCAGTGATTCCGCTGGTGCTTTGCTGAGCTGTGTGCAAGTATTGCACTGATGCACACATGCTTCCAGCTCAGAATCAATTCCTGGCCACCATACATGGGACATGGCAAAGGCTTTCATCATCACTATACCAGGATGTGTGCTGTGTAGCTCACGCACAAACTACTGTCTCCCTTTCTTGGGTATTACAACGCGATTGCTCCACAATATGCAATCTGCTTGAATAGACAGTTCGTCCTTACGACAAATGTATGGTTTGGACTCCTCGCACATTTGCTTAAATATGGCAGACCATTCCCCTTTGAGAATGTAACCCTTTACCACCGATAAAATCGGGTCCTGGCTGGTCCAGGTCTTAACTTGTTGAGCCGTGACAGGGGTTCCTTCACTCTCAAAAGCATTCATGATTAACATTAGATCCGCCAGTTGTGGCGTTTCCACCTCCGGTGTGGGCAATTCTCTGTGCCAGGTCTGTGGTGAATGACATAATCATTGGCAGATAATGCCAGCGCCCACCTTTGGATGCGGGAAGAAGCATTGGTATTGATACCTTTGCTCTCGGAATACAATGAAATGAGCGTCAAGTGATCAGTCTGTAATTCGAACCTCAAACCAAACAGGTATTGATGCATCTTTTTAACACCGTACACAGACGCTAAAGCTTGTTTTTCTACCATATTGTAGGATCTTTCTTCTTTAGACAAACTTTTGGAATCATACGCGACAGGTTGAAGTTTCCCCGACTCATTGGCTTGTTGGAGTACGCAACCAATTCCATATGACGATGCATCACAAGCCAAAAATAAACATTTGCATGGGTCATAATGTACCAGGAGCTTGTTTGAGCAAAGCAGATTGGTAGCTTTCTCGAAAGCTCTGTCTTGCGTTGCGCCCCACACCCAGTTCTCACCTTTTCTCAATAGCATGTGCAGTGGTTCTAGTAAGGTGCTTAATTTAGGTAGGAAGTACCAAAGTAGTTGAGTAGACCCAGGAACGAACGCAGCTCCATCACATTCTATGGCTTGGGTGCATTCTTGATGGCCTTGGTTTTCACGTCAGTCGGTCTGATGTCATCAGCGGCGATTTTCCTCCCGAGGAATTCGACCTCCGGTGCCATGAAGATGCACTTCGAGCGTTTCAGTCTGAGTTCCACTCTATCCAAACGCAGTAGAATCTCTACCAGGTTGTTCAGATGTTCCTTGGAGTCACGACCGGTGATCAGGATGTCATTTTGGAACACGACGATTCTGGGAATGGACTTCAGAAGACTTTCCATATTCCTCTGGAATATTGCTGCAACCAAGCGAGTTCCGAAAGGGCACCTGTGGTAAATAAATAGTCCTTTGTGCATGTCAATGCACGTAAGTCTCTTCGACGTCTCAACCAGCTCCTGTGTCATATAGGCTGACGTTAAGCCCAGTTTTGTGAACGACTTCCCTCCGGCTAACATCACAAACAAGTCATAAGCTTCGGTAACAGGTACTGCTCTTGTTTCGTAGCCTTGTAGTCTCCACAGATTCTGACCGTGCCATCACTTTTCAGCACAGGAACAATGGGGCTGGCCCATTCATTAAATTCGACCGGTGATATGATCCCTTCACACTGGAGTCTGCCCAGTTCAATTTCGACCTTCTCCCTCATCATATACGGAACTGCCCAAACTTTATGATGGACGGGTCTTGCATCTGAGTCCACGTGGATCTGCACCTTGGCTCCCGTGAAGTTGTCGATACCTGGTTCAAACAGCGAGGGGAACTTGCTCAATACTTGGGTACATGTATCTTCCTCCAATTACAACGCCTTTATGTCATTCCAGTTGCATCTGATTTTCTCCAACCAGCTCCTGCCGAGCAGCGTGGGGCCATTGCCTGGAACAATCCACAGCAGAAACTCGTGAACCGCACCGTTATATGACACATTCATTTGTGCACTGCTAATCACCTTTATCAGTTCTTTGGTGTACGTACGCAGCTTGGCATTAACAGGGCTCAGCCTGGGCCTCACAGTCTTAGTATCCCACAGCTTATTAAATGCCCTCTCGTTCATGATTGATTGACTCGCCCCCATGTCCAGTTCCATCGATACCGGTATCCGGTTAAACCTCACCTTAATCAAAATTGGTTTACCCTTGGTTATGAAAGAGTACAGTCCATACACTTCTTCCTCTGGCACCTCGGATTGCATATCAGGATCCGCGCTATCTGACTCTCATCCTCCACGTGGTGTGTCGCAGCACGCTTGCTCATCTGCGGACACTTGTGCTGGAGATGCCCCACTCTCAGACAGCCTTTGCAACTATATTGCTTAAATCAGCACTGCTGATGCCGATGATTTCCCCCACAACGGCAACACGGAGAAGTCGGATACATTCCCGCTGGCGGACTTTGGGAAGCCACAGGTTTCACGAACCCAGCCGGATAGGCCCTGCCATGTGCCGCTCTGCCGAACGGCAAATCAATCACATTTACAGCCCTTGCCGAGGTTCGGTTCTTCAACACTATTTGCTTTAGACTCCTGTCCATCGTCATACATGATTGAGCGATCTGGATGGCCCTTTTTAAATCCAACTCCACCACCACCAGAAGTTTGCACAGGATCACCTCGTGGTTGATACCGATAACAAGAAGTCCTGGTGTCTGCCAACACCGTTCCGAATTTGCACGGTCCCGCTAGACGTCTCAGTTCGGCAACGAATTCTGCCACGCTATGGCCCTCTGATCGAGCATGTGTATAAAACCTGTATCACAAGATGATGATGCCATTATCTGGCTTGAGGTGCTCCCATACCAATGTTCACAATTCCTCGTACGTTTTCTCCATTGGATCACTACATATGAGTAGATTCTTTATCAGACCGTAGATCTTTGAACCGCACACAGTGAGGAACACGGCCGGGCGCCGATCTACATCGTCGACCCCCTTCATTTTGTTGGCCACGAAGTACGAAGTACTGGTTCAAATGGCTCACAAAGTCTGCCCAATCTTCTCCCTCCACGAATCGCTGTAAAAATCCAATCATGCTCATTTTGCAAACAAAGGTTCTTGTAATCTCGTCACCAAATGTTATGTATGCAATAAAGGTTCAAACTGAGTTCTGTTTAACTAAGCAAGGTACAACCTTGGCTCTGCTTTATTTAGGTCCAAAGTGCCTTACTCTCAAAATGGCTGGCCTTTTATACCCGAGCAGCATCATGTGCGTGCTGCTCAGTGGCCTCCAACAATGACGCCATCTGGTGGCTACAAATAGCATGTACATACATGACTCCCCACTACTTGATGACAGAGAGACGAGAGTTATTCAGACCTGAAGGTCCAAGGTCTGAACCATGGGCATTGCTGATTTCAGTTAGCCTGCTAACATGATGTAGCCAAGCCCAAGTGTGAGGAACAGTCACTTGGTTGACGTGCTGGAAGGTCTGTCAGGAAAACTGGCTTCGGGAGAGGAAGGGATAGAACTGAGGAGGCGGGGAGAAAAGACAGAAGAAACAAATGTGTTGTTTAAATGTTGAATGTGCAGTTGCTCAATGTTGCAAATGAGATCTTCCCCATGGTGGCAGTAATGAGCAGCAGAACCAAACCTGAAGCAGTGAGCTCTGGCCAAAAGGGAATATATCTCTCTCATTGAAAGTGTTGGCTCCTGTACAGGTGCAGTTAACTATCAACAGGACGTTTAATGTCGGAAATCGGCCCGGAGCACTTCACAGGAGTGTTATAAAACAACATTTGACACCAAGCCATATCCAGAGATATTAAGCCAGATGACCAAAAGCTTCGTCAAGGAGGTTGGTTTTAAGGAGGAAAGTAAGGTGGAGAGGTTTAGGGAGACAGTTCCAGAGCTTAGGCCCAGCCAGTTGAAGGCACGGCCACCGATGGTGGAGCGATTATAATTAGGGAAACTCAAGAGGCTAGAATTCGAGAAGCACAGATATCTCGGGGTGGTTGTGGGGCTGGAGGAGATTACAGAGCTAGGGAGGGGCCAGGCCATGAAGGAATTTGTAAACAAGGATGAGAATTTTAAAATCGAGGCGTTGCTTAACCGGGAGCCGATGTTCTTCAGTGAGCACAGGGGTGAGGGGTGAGCGGAACTTGGTGCGAGTTCGGACATGGGCAGCAGAGATTTGGATGAGCTCAAGTTATGAAGGGTAGAATGTGGGAGGCCAGTCAGCAGTGCGTTGGAATCGTCAAGTCTAGATGAGGGTTTCAACAGGTGATTGGCTGAGGCAAAGGCGGAGATGGGCGATGTTCCGGAGCTGGAAATAGACAATCTTAGTGATGGCGTGGATATGTGATCGGCAGCTCATCTCGGGGTCAAATATGACACCAAGTTTGCAAACAGTCTGGTTCAGCCTCAGGCAGTTGCCAGGGAAAGGGTTGGAGTTAGTGGCTCGGTAACAACGTTTGTGGCGGGAACTAAAGACGATGGGTATTGGATGACCTGTGTGTGTCTCAGTGTCAGCTCCTGTCAATGGAAAGTGCACACTAGATAAATGGACACAATTCACTTAGATCTGGAACTGTTTGGCTCATGTGCCAGCTCCTGCATATGTACAGTGTATACTGGAGTAAAGGGAAAATTTCACTCATGTCTATTGGAGATGAACAGACTGCAAATGTGAAATAAAAACATAAAATTCTGGAACTGCATAACAAATCAGTCAAGCATCTGTTTTTACATCGAATATACAGCACAGAAACAAACCATTCAGCCCAACCAGTCCATGCCGTTTTGGTTGTGCCGTTTCACCAGAACTCGAAACCTAAATCTTTCTGTCTCAATAACATCTTGTATTACACGACAACAACTTGCATTTATATCGTGCCTTTAACACAGTAAAGCCTCCCAAGGTGCTTCACCAGAGCGTGCTCAGACAAAAGTTACACTGAGCCAAAGAAGGAAATATTAGGACGTGTGACCAAACGCTTGGAGGAGGAGAGAGAGAAGTGGAGAGGGGGAGATGTTTGGGGAGGGAATTCCAGAGCTTAGGGACTAATAACGCATGTATACCACAGTCAGCTACTGCACATGTTTGATGTTATCCGGTGCAGCGGCCCTGGAAAAGGAGCCAATCTTTGAATAAAGGACTATCTACGTCAGGGTGGGAGAATTTAGCAGTCATATGAACCAATCCACACACAAAGGGGTCAAAATTTGGTTCCGCAGTTTTTGAGGCGGTGTCACCACCCGGGACAGATTAAGGGTGCCTCGGGCCCCGGGCAGTACCCTGGCCATGTGCCCCCTACTACCATTCACATCCTGCAGTAAATGACATTACTGAGCTAAGTCACAGGGCACTATACTGAGTATGCATCGGGTCAAGGTCAGGTCAGGTCTACATCTCAGGTTATGTTCTCATTGATACTATGATATAGAAACATAGAAATATAGAAACATAGAAACATAGAAAATAGGTGCAGGAGTAAGTAGGCCATTCGGCCCTTCGAGCCTGCACCACCATTCAATAAGATCATGGCTGATCATTCACCTCAGTACCCCTTTCCTGCTTTCTCTCCATACCCCTTGATCCCTTTAGCCATAAGGGCCATATCTAACTCCCTTTTGAATATATCCAATGAACTGGCATCAACAACTCTCTGCGGAAGAGAATTCCACAGGTTAACAACTCTCTGAGTGAAGAAGTTTCTCCTCATCTCGGTCCTAAATGGCCTACCCCTTATCCTTAGACTGTGAACCCTGGTTCTGGACTTCCCCAACATCGGGAACATTCTTCCTGCATCTAACCTGTCCAATCCCGTCAGAATTTAAATGTTTCTATGACAACAATCAAATCAATACCTTGATGACACCCTGTATAAACAGTGAACAGCAATGCTTTAATTTTTAAAAATCCTTACATCTTGAAACTAAATCGACAATGACAACAATTTAGAACAAGACAGTGCAATTTTTTTGGAAGACTATCATTACTCATTTGCATTCCATTTTCTCCATAGAGGCACCTACAAGTATAACATTACATTGGTCTTTTCCTAGATTTTTGTTGGTTAAACTCGTCAATGATTTTCGAGAAGTCAAGTCCTCCCAGTACTTTGCTCTCAATGCTCATGATTGAAAGACTATTAAGTCGATCTTGTCCCATTAGGTTCCTGACTTCATCCTTCATGCATTTTAGTTTCAAGAAAGACCGCTCACCACTGCAGTTTGATGCCATCATCAACAGATATATCTGAGGAACTATCTAAATGTTGGGTGGGGGTGTGTGTATGGAGGAATTGGTACATTCTCAGCTCTGCTGACTTAGTTTATTTGACACAAATTGAGGTTTGAAACTCTGTGGAGGATGCCACCAAGCTAGAAAACTTGATGAATTCACTTTCAATCATAGATTCCAGAGCTTTGGGATAGGAGCGGGCAAGACTTGCTGCAGCTTACCTGGTCTCATGAGTCGAGAGGGCAGCTAGCTTGGACAGGAATCCAAACATGCAGTTGATTTCGTTGTATGCTTCAAGACGCTGTTTCAAGGTACTGATTAGTTGATCAATGATGATAAGAACACTTCAGTTTTGAATTTCTCCTTGGGTGACAGCATATGTTTTCAGCAGCTCCATCATCATAGCGATAGTTGCGTACCCGGACGCTCCTCTGAACTGAATTGTACTCGTTATGGCCACACAGTTTAATCCCTAAGTCTTCGAAGTTCTCAAACTCTGTCCGCTAGGTCTTGTCAAAATCGACAAGGGACGCGAGTAAGGACACTACGACATTTAGGTTCAAGGCGGTCTCTTAAAACAAGAGATTGTTCAGATGAAAGCTGTTATGTATGAAGACTGAATGCTGTGAGCTCAAAGTAAAGTGTGACCTTAGTCTTTTATTACAGGTCTTCAGAGTTCTTCCCCAACCTCTGAGGCCTCCTTAAATACCTGTACTCCCAAGGGATTGTAGGATCCCTTGGGACTCCAGGGAATGAACACTCTGGTGGCTGTACAAGGTATATACAAGTTTACATATATAACAACACTCCCCCCCCCCCCCAAAGTCAACAGTGTAACTATGAGTCGATCTGGGGCCCTTCTTGCCCTGGTTGCTCGTCTCGGGGCAAATGCTGGTCTTGGTGGATCGCCGATTGGGCCCTTGCTGGGCTGCTGTGCAGCTGGCCTTGCTGGGCTACCTGGTGTGATGCATCCTGCTGGGCTGCTGTGGATGATGGGTTCTGCTTCCTGGTCAACTGCTGTGTCGGTGGCCACTGGTGTGTATGTTGGGGGGGTCAAAGAAGGTAGGGTCCAAAGTGGGTTGCTCAGGATAGGCCGTAAATCTGAGCTTGATTTGATCCAAGTGTTTCCGGTGAATGAGTACATTTGAAAGTTTGACCCCAAACACCCTGCTCCCCTCTTTGGCCACAACAGTGCCGGGAAGCCACTTGAGACCTTGTCCACAATTCAATACAAATACAGGATCATTGATTTCAATCTCGTGTGACACACTTGCGCTATCATGGTATGTACTTTGTTGAAGCCGCCTGCTCTCTACCTGTTCATGTAGATTGGGGTGAACTAATGAGAGTCTTGTCTTAAATGCTCTTTTCATGAGCAGTTCAGCAGGTGGGATTGATGAAGGTGTCTCTGCCCTTCTTGGGAACCACTACCTGATTACCCCACAAAAGGCAGTCTGCCTGTACAGACATTTCATCTTTGCGCCACTGGAACGGCTTTATCTCTTCCTGCATTTTCACTGGGACACTGGACCAGCTCCCGTGAAACACACAGTTTTTAACTAGGGACAATAAAGGGTCCTGGATCATCCAGGTTTTAAACTGTCGGGCTGTGACAGGTGATTGCTCACTCTCAAATGCTTCCATAACCATGACTAACTCTGCGGGCTGCGCCATTTCCGCCCCCGTGGTGGGCAATGGCAGCCTACTGAAAGCATTGGCGCAGTTTCCTGTGCCTGGCCTGTGGCGGATGGCATAGTTGTATGCGAACAATGTGAGCGCCCATCTCTGGATGCGGGCCGATGCATTAGTATTTGTCCCCTTACTCTCGGAAAACAGCTTATGGTCAGTTTCCAGTTCAAATTTTAGCCCAAATAGGTATTGATGTATTTTCTTTACCCCATAGACATACGCTAACACTTCTTTTTCAATCATGCTGTAGGCTCTCTCAGCCTTAGACAGACTCCTGGATGCATAAGCAACCGGTTGCAATTTCCCAAAATTATTAGCTTGTTGCAATACACACCCGACGCCATGTGACGACACATCGCATGCTAGTACCAAACGCTTACATGGATCATACAACACAAGCAATTTATTTAAGCCTAACAGTTTTCCAGCTTTTACAGAGACATTTTCTTTGCTTTTGCCCCATACCCACTCGTGCCCTTTATGCAGTAAGGCTTGCAGTGGTTCTAACGGTGTGCTGAAACCTGCTAAGAAGATACCAAAGTAGTTCAGGAGTCCCAGAAACGACCGCAGCCCCATCACATTCTGTGGCCTCGGTGCGTTCTCAATTGCCTCTGTCTTCGAATCGTTGGGACTGATTCCGTCTGCCGCGATCCTCCTCCCCAGGAACTCTACTTCA
Organism: Pristiophorus japonicus; assembly: GCF_044704955.1. Taxonomy (NCBI): domain Eukaryota; kingdom Metazoa; phylum Chordata; class Chondrichthyes; family Pristiophoridae; genus Pristiophorus; species Pristiophorus japonicus. The sequence continues at coordinate 9,245,243 of NC_091987.1, forward strand.
GGTGCCAGGAAAATGCAGTTCGAGTGTTTTAACCTGAGCCCCACACTGTTCAATTGACTAAGAACCTCCTCCAGGTTCTGCAGATGCTCGACTGTGTCCCGACCTGTAACCAAGATGTCGTCCTGGAAGACTTCAGTAAGCTTTCCATGTTTCTCTGAAATATCGCCGCCACTGATCGGATTTCAAACGGGCATCTGTTATAAACAAAAAGACCTTTGTGCATGTTGATGCAGGTGAGGTCCTTCTATGGTTCCTCCAGCTCCTGCGTCATGTAGGCTGAAGTCAAATCCAGCTTCGTGAACACCTTTCCTCCCACTAGCATTGCAAAGAAGTCGTCGGCCTTAGGTAGTGGGTATTGGTCCTGCAGAGAGAAACGATTGATATTTACTTTGTAATCGCCACAGATTCTGACAGTGCCGTCTCCCTTGAGGGCTGGGACAATTGGGCTGGCCCACTCGTTGAATTCAATTGAGTAAATGATGCCCTCTCATTTCAGCTGGTCTAGCTCGATCTCTACCCTTTCTCTCATCATGTATGCTACTGCTCTCGCTTTGTGATGAATGGGTCGCGCTCCCGGAATTAGGTTGATCTGCACTTTTGCTCCTTGGAATTTCCCGATGCCTGGTTTGAACAGCGAAGGAAATTTATTTGAGACCTGGGCACAGGAAGTGTCGTTAGCGGGTGATAGCACTCGGACGTCATCCCAGTTCCAGCGTATCTTTTCCAGCCAGCTCCTGCTGAGCAGCGTGGGACCATCGCCCGGTACCACCCAGAGTGGTAGCTTGTGCACCGCTCCATCGTAGGAGACCTTTACAGTAGCACTGCCGATTATGGGAATCAGTTCCTTTGTATAAGTTCTTAGTTTCATTCGAATTGGTGTTAAGACTGGCCTTGAGGCCTTGCTGTACCACAATTTTTCGAAAGTCTTTTTGCTCATGATGGACTGGCTCGCACCGTGTCCAGCTCCATTGACGCTGGGAGTCCATTTAGTTCAACATTCAGCATTATCGGGGGACAATTCATGGTGAATGTGGGCACTCCATGTGCCTCTGCCTCCTCGGTCTGAGACTCTGGTTTATCATGATCTGCCGTGGATCTGTCCTCCTCTGCAATATGATGGTTTGCGGGATTAACAGGATTTGCAGCTTGCCTGCACATAGGTTGGAGGTTTCCCATTGTTCCACAGCACTTGCAAATGTACCCTTTGAAGTGGCATGAATGGAAATTATGATCACCCACGTAGCACCAACAAGGTGTTAATTGCCTTGCATTCATTACCCTTGATGGTGGACTCTGAGACATCTGCGGATGTGTAGCTGCAGGCATGTTTGACCTGCCCTGTACGTTGCGATTTGAAAACAACTTTACTTTGTTCACAGAACTTGTAGCAGCACTTGTGTGCTGAAAGATTTGCTTAGTATTGTCACTGGTGGCAATGAACGCCTGGGCTATCGCTATGGCCTTACTCAAGGTTGGGGTCTCTACAGTAAAATGTTTGCGAAGTATTGTTTTGTGGCCAATGCCAAGTACGAAAAAGTCTCTGAGCATGTGTTCCAAATGTCCTTCAAGTTCGCAATGTCCTGCAAGGCGTCTTAGCTCGGCGACATAACTCGCTATTTCCTGGCTTTCAGATCTTTCGTAGGTGTAGAACCGATACCTCGTCATCAGAACGCTTTCCTTCGTGTTCAAATGCTCCTGGACCAGTGTGCACAATCATTGTATGATTTCTCCGTGGGTTTCGCTGGAGCAAGCAGATTTTTCATGAAGCCATACGTTGGCGCCCCGCAGACGGTGAGGAGAACTGGCCTTTGTTTGGCAGCATTCACTTCTCCATCCAGCTCGTTGGCTATGAAGTATTGGTCGAGTCACTCCAAAAAGGTTTCCCAATTATCTCCCTCCGAGAATTTCTCCAGGATGCCCACTGTTCTCTGCATCGTTGGGTTCGCTATCTGTATCTCGTCACCAGTTGTTATGTATGAAGAAAAAGTCAAACTGAATGTCAAAGTAAAGTGTGACCGTAGTCTTTTATTGCAGGTCTCCAGAGTGCCTCTCCAACCTGTGAGGCTTCCTTAAATACCTGTGCTCCCAAGGGATTATGGGTTCCCTTGGGACTCCAGGGGATGAGCCCTCTGGTGGCCGTACAGGGTATAAACAAGCTTACATATATAACAAAAGCGCTTCAAGACTGGATTCCAAGTAACAATGAGAATAGCTGAATCCAGTTCACCCAGTTTGTCAAAGATCAACTGAGCTTCATTTTGCCATTTAACTTTGTGTTCCATGTCAGTTGCCAGGGATTCCAACACTTCGCATATGGGAGTGTAACCTTTGAGCAGGGCTGACACTGCTTCATACTTACTGACTATCGAGTAGCAGAAAGCTGCTTGACGACAGACAGCCCTAAAGGCTTTAGTTTTTCATAAAGCAGTCACCAGCGATACGTCAATAAGGAGAGAAAAGTGTACAACTTTTGTACAATGTCAAAAAATCTGACTTTCACTGGGCTCACGGTCCGTGACAATTTTGTATGTTGATCCCATTCTGATCCAGAAAGGCCAGTATTATTTCTGCTATTTCTCGTCCAGTATGACCGATTTTTGGCAGGAACTTTAGGAACCTTTCCTCAGGACCAGCCCCTAGAACATAGCGGACGACAAATGTCAACTGATCTGAGTGTGTGACATCTGGCGTTAAATCAACAGATATTGAATAGAACTTCGCTGATTTCAATTCCTGGATAATCGTCTCAAGTACTTTGCCACCAATTAGACTAATCAGTTCTTCACAAGTGGTGGAAGACAAGTATGAGATATGCCCCTTGCCTTTGTTGGCGAACCGCTTGATGTGTCCAACAAGAAATGCATCATAGTTTGCGAGAACGTCCAACACACCTAGACAATTACCACTACTTGGAGACCCAACGATTTAGTCTCTGCCTCACAATGAAAGACCTCGTTCACAGAGTAACGTTATCACAGACAGCCCATTCTAGCACCTTGTGCCAGTATTGCCGTTCATTTTCAAACTGGAAGACAATATGACCATCCACACGACCAGTGCCTGCTTGTCTAGTGCACATTACTCCCATGGCTTCTCTATGCTGGTGGCTGTTGGCGTGAGATGAAATCCTCTCATCTCCATACTTCTAGTCATTAAACCCATGAGTAAAGTGGCTACTTGCTTGTGTTGTGACCTTGCAAGCAAAGCAGTATACTCTACCGTTTGAAGGTGAATAACAGAGCCACGATCACTCCACACATTCCCCTGTCAGCCGGTGCACACGTGTGAAGAAGGACTTTGAGCAGTATCAGTGACATCCTTCCTTGGCATGAATATCTTTTGCATGCCTTCTGAGATATTGTCTCCCCACAGCCCAATGTCACTCGTTAGTTGCGTCTCTTTCAGCTCAGTATGTGCCAGTTGGTTTTCATCTTCCTCAGCATTTTGGACTTGCACCTCCAACTCGGCCAACTCCGGGTCCGGTGCCACTCATGGTTTCGTTGTTGAAGTTGACTGCACAGCGTCATCTTGGCCTTCATCTTCATGATCTTGAGTTTTTAGTTGGAAAAAATGATCTAGTTTAAGCAGTTTAGCTACTTCCCGTCTCTTTTGCTCCTTGTGTGGCTGATGCTCTTTCCTTTTTTATCCCCGATTTGTGTGTAGAATGCATCTCTCGAAAAATGGCATCTCGAGTCTGTTTACATCCAACACCGAGATCTAACACCGCCTCCAGTTCACTGCCTTCGGCCACCAGAGGGAAAGAGTGTTTGAAGACTAGGCCCTCAAAACTGCCACCAAGCTCATGGTCTACAGGGCTGTAGTAATACCTGCCCTCCTGTATGTCTCAGAGACATGGACCGTATATAGTAGACACCTCAAGTTGCTGGAGAAATATCACCAACGATGTCTCCGCAAGGTCCTACAAATCCCCTGGGAGGACAGGCGCACCAACATCAGCATCCTCATTCAGGCTAACATTCCCAGCATTGAAGCACTGACCACACTTGATCAGCTGGGCAGGCCACATATTCCACATGCCAGATACAAGACTCCCAAAGCAAGTGCTCTACTCAGAGCTCCTTCACGGCAAACAAGCCAAAGGTGGGTAGCGACAACGCTACATGGACACCCTCAAAGCCCCCCTGATAAAGTGCAACACCCCCACTGACACCTGGGAGTCCCTGGCCCAAGACCGCCCTAACTGGAGGAAGTGCATCCGGGAGGGCGCTGAGCACCTCGAGTCTCAACGCCGAGAGCATGCAGAAATCAAGCGCAGACAGCGGAAAGAGGAAAATCAGTCCCACCCACCCCTTACCTCAGCGACTATCTGTCCCACCTGTCAGAGTCTGTGGCTCTCGTATTGGACTGTTCAGCCACCAAAGAACTCACTTCAGGAGTGGAAGTAAGTCTTCCTCGATTCCGAGGGACTGCCTATGATGATGATGACATCAAGCCGAGAATAACATGCGCCTGAGCCTTCGCGGCTTTGCTCTGCTCTTGCTCCGTCACTTATATCAAAACTGTTCACCCTTATCCTTAATCCGAACCTGTATGGGCCTCACTCTAGGCTTGGGCCCCAGGTGACTGCCCCACCTTCCCCCCCGCCCTTAATCCGTCCCTGGTCACCGCCCGAGTGCTGATTTTACCACCGGGTGTTAGGTGCAGGCTCAAACTGCCAAATTCGTTGTTTACGCCTAAAGGTGAGAGAGCAGCGCTAAAAAGTGGCGTTGCACAATCGTACTCGGGCAGGAGCCCAGGAGGCCGACTGAATTTCACACCAGCAGGCTACCGCCATGCTCGCTGGGAAACGGGAAGAAAAGGGAAGAAAAAAACCCCTTAAACTTCTCCGACCCACACACACAAACTTCCCCACTGTTACAACCAAGGAAAAAAAGAAGAAATAAAGAAAAAACAAAACGTACCTTGCTCTCTGGGCGATTCCGCTCGAGTTCTGCTGTTTTCCAGGCCGTACGATCGCCTGCCGGTATGGCAGCCGTACAAACAAATATCGCGACAGAGGCGTCAGAGAGACATTGCAACGCTGGATGACGTCACCATGCGGGTGGCCTTAGCCAGCGCAGCATTGCCTCTTGGTGCCTCTGCCAAAGAGCTGATTCTATTTCAGCCTGGGTATGAACGATGCTTAACGTCGAAGGTCGGTCTTAGCCGCCCATTAGCCGCTTCCCGCGCGCGGTAATGGGTGGCGGTATAAACTGAATTTCGACCCCTAACTCTCCTGATAAATGTCAAATCGCTCTCATATGATATTTGTGCCATCGAAATCATTTGGAAACAGAGAATTTTACTGCATAGATGGAGGCCATTCAGCCCATCGTGGCTGTACCAGCTCTTTGAAAGAGCCATAGACTTAGCCCCACTCTCCCCCTGCCCTTTTCTTACACACTTTTACATCTTTCTTTCTGAAATGTTCATCCACTTCTCTTTTCAAACCTATTCTGGGTTCTACTGCCAACATTGTTTTGATATTGTGTTGCATTTCTGCTGCACAAAAATATTTCTCCCAACCTTTCCGTTCATTCTTTCTGTGATGATCTTACATTTTTTGTCTCGCTGACCACTGGAAATGGTTTTTCCCCAATGCTCTTAGCTGGAATTAAGATACAGATCAGCCATGATCTCTTTGAATGGTAGGGCAGGCTCGAGCAGCTGAATGGCCTGCTCCTGTTTCTATGTACCTCATTAAAATCCTTCACGATTTTTAACACCTTGGTCCGGTACCCTCTTAACCTTCTCTGCTCCTCAGGAAAGTGCCGAGGTGTAACGTATGCACCTGAGAGTATGCTCACAGGTTTGTAGAGCTGTTGGTCCCTGGAGATGGAGCACGCGGTGTCCACAGGTACGCTCGCAGTCTTCCGCGAGAGATGGGTGCCGGAGGGACTGGAGTGCATCATCACCCCCGGCAACCAAATTTTAATTTGATTTTGTATGTTTTAAAGTTTACTTTGTTTTAATTGCCAGCTTTTAGTGCCCCCCTCCCCTTTTACAGGGGGCACTTGGAGATATATCTGTGGTTTTAGTGCCAAAAAAAGCAAAAAAACCACAAAAAAACACAAAAAGACACTTGTAAACTGTTTGTAGTGTCCCCCTGCTTTAATAAGGGGGCACTTGATTTAATGTTTATTTATTGGTTTCTACAAAAGAGTTGTAGAGCTGTTGGTCCCTGGAGATGGAGCACACGGTGTCCACCGGTACACTCGCAGTCTTCCGCGAGAGATGGGCGCCGGAGGAACTGGAGTGCATCATCACCCCCGGCAACCAAATTTTAATTTGATTTTATATGTTTTAAAGTTTACTTTGTTTTTATTGCCGGTTTTAGTGTCCCCCGAGTCAGGGGGCACTTGTATAATTTGCCTCTCGGTGCCCTAAAAAAACCACAAACCCCCCCACCCCCCCTGCAAAAAAACAAAAAAGGGCACTTGAAAAATGTTTCAAGTGTCCTCCCCCTTTAATTAGGGGGGCACTTGATTTAGTTGTTTAATTTGATTACAACCAAAAGAGTTGTAGAGCTGTTGGAGGCGTGGCCTAATCATTTGGAGCAGTGAGCTGTGAGGGAAGGAGCTCTCTGCATCTGCTCCTGCTGCTGGCCTGGAAACATGTGAACACCCCAGGAAGAGGAGGAAGGGGCCTACTAGATTCAAACACTTTGAGGGAAAGGAGGGGAGTAGAAGCTACTACAACACCACAACTACAGAGAGTTGGAGAGAGGGGGAAAGAACAAATAGCATCAACTGGAAAACAGCATTTGTGTGGGACGAGGGAGACCCATTAACAACATTCTACAGGTGGGTGTGTATTGGTGCACTCCCCAAAAAGACTTTGGGCTGGACTTTCCACTTCACATCGCCCATCTAAGGCCCATCTATGGCCCAAAATGGACCTCTATCGCCCATTTTGAGCAAAAAGTGGAAACTAGGTCCAAAATATCGCCGGAAAAACAAGCCCCTAAGTTTCCACTTTGATCGCCGAGATGATCGCCCACTCAAGGCCCATCCCAAGTTTCAGCACTTGGCATGCACCTCGCTGGGCCGATGCAAGGCTCAAAAGAGTGCTCAAAAATAGTTGCTTTTTCAGGGCCTTACAGAGGGAAATGGGCACTACGGACGCCATTTTTAACTTCGGAGGAAGGGTGGAGAATAGTTCTGAGTTATTTAGAGAGTAAAATTGAAGAAAATTGTACTCAGAAATTTTGGACAGAGAATATAAATAGGTATTATCAACTTATTTATGCTAAATAGATCTCATATATTAGAATAATTTAGTAAATAGCTTTTACATAGTGAAGTTATTTAATGATATTGTTGGGGCCTATCAAACTGACTGGTACAGAGAGGGCAGACGACAGTGATTAGAGAGTATAGAGTAGAGAGATTATTGAAATCAGTGAAAGTAATTATTGATAGTGATTATGGGGCCTATGCTTTACCTGCCTTTAATTGCAACTGCTCACACACTGGTTACTGAAAGGATCAATCGAAGAGGTGGCAGAGTAATGCGTAGACGGAGACGAAGACAGAGGAGAGACTGTATAGCCAAAGAAGGTACTTGGAGAAGCAATCCTACCTGAACTTGTCTGAAAATGCTTGTCTTAGGAGACTGCGATTCCGGAAGGAGGTCATCGATGAGATATGTCAACTCATCAAGGATGATCTGCAGCCTTCCAGCACCATCAGAACCACACTGTCCGTTGAGGTGAAGGTTACTGCTGCCGTAGCCTTCTACGCATCGGGATCTTTTCAGGCTTCAGCTGGCGACATCTGCCATATCTCTCAGCACGCTACACACTGCTGCATTCGACAGGTGACTGAAGCCCTTTACACTCGCAGGATGGACTTCATAAACTTCCCAATGACCAGGGAGGCACAGACCGAGAGGGCTTTGGGTTTCTCGAGAATAGCAGACTTCCTCAAGGTGCAGAGAGCAATAGACTGCACGCACATCGACCTGAAAGCACCCTTAAAGAACACAGAGGTGTTTCGTAACAGAAAGAGGTTCCACTCACTAAATGAGCAGCTTGTTGTTGACCACAATCAAACAATTATGACAGTAAATGCTACATTTCCTGGCAGCATCCATGATGCGCACATCCTACGTGAAAGTGCTATCCCTGACCTGTTTGTCAATCAGCCAGAAGGTCACGGTTGGATGCTGGGGGATAAAGGATATGGCCTTGCCAGTTGGCTCATGACCCCTCTGCGTAATCCTGTCACTGAAGCAGAGAGACGGTTTAATGAAAGTCACATAGCGACTCGCAACATTGTTGAAAAGACAATTGGAGTCTTAAAGCAGCGCTTCAGATGCCTGGATCATTCGGGAGGCAGCCTGCAGTACCACCCTGATCAGGAAGCAGAGTTTATTGTGGTGCGTTGCATGCTGCATAACCTAGCTATAAAGAGAGGACAAATAATGCCAGATCATGATGCAGGTCCACCTCCAGAAGGGGATGAGACAGATGAGGCAGCCGGCGAAGATGAAGAGGAGGAACAGGTGGGAGAGGACGTGGGCGAGGACACAGGGGAGATTAATCAGCCTGGCGATCTAACACCGGTACCACCTCACCTTTCCCGAGGACTGGTAGCCAGGGGCAGTTACACGGCCGCTAAGCTTTTGTGTCAGCAGCTCATTAATGAACGCTTCGCATGAACTATTAATTGTGGATATTCAAATGTTCAATTACAGTTACGGTTAATCAAAAGTTTCATTTGCATGGATAAACTGAATAAACAAACAAATATGCATGAAAAACTGTACATTGTAAAATTTATGTAACTAAGAGACAAGGTACAAAAGTTGTAGAAAAATATATTTTTTTATTAAGAAACAAAAATGTTTTTAAACAACTAATGAACAATAACCTCCCTCCAACCCCCCACCTCCGCACCAACCCACCCTTCCCTCAAAATCCCCAAAACGTTAAAAGAAGAAATACATTTTAAGGACTAAGTGGCCATTTCAGCCATGACAACAATTGAACATTTCAGTCATGCTAACAAGTGACCACTTAAGAAAGAATGGAAAGTGAACAGTCAAGTAATGATAACAAGTGAACATGTGAACATTTAACTATTGAATACAATTGGCCACTTTCGTGGCAATAACAATAACATTAATAATAACAAGAGTATAATAAATTGATAACAGCAAGTGAACATTTTAAAACAAGTGAACTATATAGTAAAGGACTTCCCCCTCCCTAACTGCGGCCGCGTTTCCCTCCAGATCCTGTCCCACCCAGTGTTCGCACCCCACCCGCCCGTTTTGGTCTACGCAGACCGACACCAAGACGTCGTGCAGAGTGGGATGTCAAGACTTCCTGCCGTGGTGGAGGTGACGGAGAGGAAGGGGAAGCCTGAGGCTCTACTTCCGAGTCCGGAGGAACTGTGCCCTCCATACTCGCTTGTGTGCTCGGGGTGTCGCTGCGAGCAGACACGACACCTTGGGGTGCAGCGCCGTGCCCAGCCAGCAACGCATGCCATAGGGCATTGGTTGTGGCTGTCTGCTGCCGAACAGCCTCCAATGTCTGTGACTGCTCAGAAGACCAGTTGGAGAAGTTCTGGGAGAACTCGCTCCAGGATGCTGGAAACTGGCTCCAGTTCGCAGAGAATCCCGCGAACCCCTGTATAATGTCGGGACCAATCGCGACCGTCTCCCTGCACAGGGAAATCAAGCTCTCTGTCTGGCCCTCCAAGGCAGGCGATTTCTCGCCACGCTGACCGGACCTCCGTGGGGTCAGCGTTTGCAATATGATGCCCCTTGGCGTCGCCACCTGCACACCGCTTGGTCCCGGTGCTTCTTCCATCTCAACCGAGATGGCCGCAGGTTGTTCCCCACCCCACAAAAAAAATCTCCTCCTCTTCCTCCGGCTCCTCCTCCTCCTCCTGGTGAAGAACAACAGCAGGAATCTGCAGTGGCTCCTCCTCTTCTTCAGCCTCCTGTGATGTAGGAGACGGTTCAGTGATAGTGGACCTCACTGACTCAACGACCACGTGACCTTTAATTTGCTAACCAACGATGAACTATTCAATTCATTGCATTACAATTTTTCTCTGAGTCAAAACATTGCAATGCTTTCATTTACCCCATATGCACAGGTGATCACAAGCTTTAACATGACCTAACATGACCTCATTCGAACATCTATAGTACATCACCATTATATATCAGATTATATTATAATTGCATAACATTACATGTGAAGCTCCGATATTTTCAGTATTTACTAATGATTCACACATTGAACAATGCACATTTCTCATTACTCACATGTCTCCAGGGTGGGTTCGGCCACACCACGGGATGTGACCGAACGGCTTTCTGGCCCCACCAAGGCCACCGCGAGCTCCTTGTAGGTATTCAGAGGCTGCAACATGGCAGAGCCCTCGCCCGTCCTGCGCTGCTCCCGATTATTGATCGAGATCTTCTCCTGTAAATGACACGATAACATTGCACGGCATAAGCAAATGGAACAGGCAATTTAAGGCTTTGAAGACATTTAAGAATGACAGATTTAAATGTTCTAATACAAATTAGCATTACGTTGCATATTTCACACTACAACATTTAACTTTTTGCTGGGTTGCATAAATTTATTCAGAATTTAGTTATGTTTAAATGTAACCAAATATTATTGCAGATTCTAGTTACTATTTACATCATTAAACAATACATAACTATAAATTTCAACTTACTCTCGCGGCTGCAAATAGGCTGTTCCAACGCTTGCGGCACTGGTCCGAAGTCTGAGCTTCATTGGATGCCGACGTGACCACGTGGGCAATCTCTGCCCAAATCCTGCGATATGCACAGGGTGGAGGTTTCCCATGCACACCCTGTGTCAGATCCTCCCACCTGGTGCTGACTACATTCACGAGGGCCTCATTGGCCTCCTCGCTAAAAGGCTTGGCCCTACGCCTTTCCCCTGAGGCCACCATTAAAGATTACTACCAACAGATTGTTTGCCATGAAAAATGCTTTCTCCTCTCTCTCCCCGACCCTCACCGAGCTTCTGAGCATGTGTGATGACCCCTGACCTCCCAAAACGCAGGAAAGAATATCAACCTTAAAAAAAAATCAACCTGCACATGCGCAGTAATGCGTTGCTAGGGAAGCTTTTTTTTTCATTCACTTCGGTTTTCTTTGGGCAATCGTGAGATCACCGAGAAATCACATCGCCCATTTGACATCGCTGGGGTAAGGCCGAGTGGAAAATCGCAAAAAAAAAAAATGGGCCTTGAGCCGGTGATCAGCACGGGCGATAGGTCCCTCATCGCTGGAACAAGGCCCATTTTTTTCGGCCTTTGCCTTCAAGTGGAATGTCTAGCCCCAGGAAGAGGAGGAAGGGGCCTACTAAATTCAAACACCTTGAGGGAGAGGACGAGAGCAGAAACTACTACAACACCACTACTACAGAGAGTTGGAGAGAGGGAGAAAGAACAAATATCAAAAACTGGAAAACCTCATTCGTGTGGAAAGAGGGACATTCAACATTCTACAGGTGGGTGTATTGCTGCACTCCCCAAAAAGACTTTGTTTTATCGGTGGGGGGAGGAAAGAAGATTATTTCGAAGGCCAGAACATCGCGGGGGTGTGTGTGTGTGTGTGTGGAAGTGTGTGTGGGGCTCTTGCTAAAAACTAGGCCCCACACACCACTAAAGCACCCCTCCCCCATTGCCTGGCCTGGGTTAGCTGGAGCTGCCTGAGTGAAGACTTCATTAACATTTCATTTAACATCGTTGGGAGTGCCGTACCTGGGTAGTTCCAGCTATCCCGGGTGAAGACATCTTCTCCCCCCACCCGAAGACCATCAAATAAGACTGTGTTTTGTGTTTACCATCCGGGGGGTGCACCCCTGCAACACCCAGCCAACGCTGTGAGGGGAGACTCCCTCCTCCCTCTCATAGCTTCCCTCTTTCCCACCCCACCCCCTTCACTCTCTCTCTCTCTCTCTCTCTCTCTCTCTCTCCCTCTCTCTCTCTCTCTCTGGGAGCCCCTTTCTCCTCAATTAAATTCAATATTAAGACAACTGAGCAGAGGGAGCAAGGCCCCTCCCCAAATTGTTAAGTAGGGGAGAGGTGTGCCTCTTTAAGAGCTCCCTCTGCTCAAATATCAACAAGGCCTATTTAAGGACCATTCAGGCCTGTGACTTTGGGGTGGGTGTAGCCCTTAAAGGGAACCCGTGAAGGCGACCCCATCCACGCCGGTGGCAGGGCCAGCAAAGACTTGTGCGCAGGCGGCGTCCGCCGCCACTGCGCCTCCTGCTGCCCTGCCACCATTTAAATTGATCACAAAAATACACGGGGTCAAGAGCTGCACTCACCCCACAATGAGCATTGAGGAGTGCGTGCGGGCGATGGCTGGGGTAGTCGGCCCCTCGGCCATTGTCGCAGCCTCCAAGATGTCTGGGAAGGCTGTGCTCTTCCTGGGGTCGGAGCGGGCGGTGTCCCTGGCCCTAGAAAAGTGGCTCACGGTGGGCGGGACGTTCCTGCCGGTGGACCCTCTCGACACCACCGCGCAGAGGGTCATTCTTTCGAATGTCCCGCTCTTTGTACCCGCTGAGCTCCTCCTCCCCCACCTACATCAACTGGGGGAGGTAAGGTCAGGGATAAACCCCATACCGCTCGGCCTCAGGGAGAACAGCCTGCGTCAAGTGTTCTCCTTCTGCCGCTAACTTTTTGTCCGGCTGGCGCGGAAGGAGACCACTGAAGGAGCCTTCAATGTGGTGCACGAGGGGACTGCCTACCGCGTCTTCTGGACGTCGGACGGCGTGCGGTGTCATGCCTGGAGGGAGAACTGCCCCGCCTCCAAGGCCGGCAAACCACCGAAGGCGGCCAAGGCTGGCGCCGCCGCCACCCCTCCCCCGAGTAGTGTCCGCGTACCGGGAGCCGTAGGTGCGTGGGCATCGTCGGGGGCCTTTGTTTTCATGGTCTCCGGCGGGGGGAGGGAGAGCATCTGGGCGGAAGGAAGGCGCGGCGGAAGAATAAACACCTCGAGGCGGGTCCCCCCCAGTGCACCGGACAGTCCCATCACCGCGCTCGGCCCAACCCTGTCACCGGTGAGCGCGGTGTACCCCGAGCCCGTGTCCGAGCCCTTGACTAATTCCGCGGAGAGCTTATCACCCGCGGTTGGGCTCGGGCGCAGGCAAGAAAAATGAAAGGGGGCAGCGGAGCCGGTGGCCTCGGCAGACATGGAGGTCTCCCTGCCTCCGCACTCCCCCAGACATAAAAGGAGGCACCACTCCAATTAGGCGGAGGAGGAACAACATCCCTCCGCGGAGGAGCCGGTGCCCGCCGCGTGTCCCGCGTCCCCCACCAGCGCCCCCAAACTGCGCCGTAGGCGGGGGGAGTCTGTCCCCGGGGAGGGTCAGACAGTCGAGGCTGTCCAGCCTCTGCCTCCCGAGGATAGGGAAGAAGATCTGCCTGTCGTGGGGGGCGCGGGGCCGGCGGAGGAATGCGTTGCTGCCGGATAGAACGTCCCGGGGACTGAGGCGGGCGGGACCGAAAAGGCCGAACCTAAGCCCGCACAGCCAATACTCAACATCCCCGAGGATGTGCTCGACCTGGCAGAAAAACAAAATGAAATTTATAAAGAAAATCCTGAACATCCACTCGCTGGGCTGGGGGTTGGTGGCGGGGAGGGTGAGAAATCCTAACCTTCGCCCCTAACTCTGGAGCCGGGGGACTTGGAGGACCTGGAGCATTTCTTCGACCTGGTTTCTCCGTGTTCCCCAGCGCCTGGGGCGGAGGAGGAACCCCTTCCGCTGCCGCTTCCTGACCTGGCAGCACAACCAAAAGAGCCCAGTGGGGACTCCTCTGCCGACGATCCTGGGGGTGGGATCGGGGCAGAGCCAGGGCCGGATGGAGCGGTCCGGCCATTTGCCGTACCTTGTGCGGTCGACGGGCCGGCTGCTGGCGGAGACCTCCCGGAGGGGGACGGGGACTCGGTGGAAGACGCGGGAGAAGATCTGGAGTCCATCGCCAGTGAGGCGGTGGATCTCCTTGTGCCTGCCGCTGAGTCCCCCCTCATTCCTGTAAAGGAACTCCGTGACTTAATGGTCCAGAGCCAGGGTTGCCGCAACCGAGCCCATCTGGCCCTGGAAAAATGGTCCGACTCGGCGCTGCTCATCACGTCCGTCCGTGCCGCCGCTAAAACCATTGCCGCGGGCGGGCCCTTATCAAAGGCGCAAAGCCTTGAGCTGCGCCGGCTCAAAAGGTTCCTCGCTGGGTTGCTGAGTGAGTGGAGACCAACAAACGACTCCACTCCCCCCCCCACAATAGGTTAAGGAAGAGGTTGCACTATGCTTTTGCCATGAAGATAACCAGAGCCAGCCTCAACATCAACGGCGACAGAGAGGCACGCCGTAGATTTAACAATTTTTCGCTCCTGCGGGAGGGGAAATATGCGGTGTGCTTCCTGCAAGAAACCCACACCGTTCTGGGAGACGAAGCCACGTGGCTCCTGGAATGGCAAGGAGAGGTCCGCATGATCCACCTCACCGCCACTTGAGGCCATCTTGCTGGGCCCGCATTTTCAGCCGGAGATCTTGGGGGTCGAGGAGCCCATGCCGCTCCATCTCGTGAACGTGTACGCCCCTCAGCCCGGCCCACAGCAAACGCGCTTCTTTGAAGAAGTGTCCGCTCTTCTTGGCTCCGTCAACGTCGGCGACTGCATTGTCCTTGGGGGGGATTTTAACTGCACCCTCGAGGCGAGGGACCGCTCCAGTGCCCTGCAGTGCATGACGGCGATGGTGAAGTTGAGGGACCTGGTCGGGTCCTTCGACTTGGTGGACGTCTGGTGAAATCTCCATCCCGACTCCAGCGCCTTTACTTGGGTGAGGCCTGGAGTAGGATGGTCTAGAGTCGACCGCCTTTACGTATCTCGGGCGTACGTTTCCTGCGTCCCGGCGGCCTCCGTGCGGCCGGTGCCGTGTTCGGACCACCACCTGGTGTGGGCGGAGCTCGCTTCGCTCTGCGCGAGGACGGGGTCCGCGTACTGGCACTTTAACAATCGGCTGCTGGAGGACGTGTGGTTCCAGGACTCGTTCCGTCGATTCTGGTCCGACTGGAGAATGAAGCAGGGGGGCTTCCCCTCCTTGAGGCTGTGGTGGGACGTGGGCAAGGCTCACGTCCGTGTCTTCTGTCAAGAGTATGCGAGGGGTTCGACCAAGAGGCGGGCTGCCAGGGTGGGGCGCCTAGAAAAAGAGGTGCTCGACCTGGAATCCCGTCTCGGTCAAGTCGTCGAGGACCCGGCCCTGCGGACGGTGTATGAAGCGAAGAATGCCGTGCTGAAGGACTTGCAGCTCGTCGGGTCCCGAGGCGCGTTCGTGAGGTCGCGGATCCGGTTCCTGCGGGATCTGGACCGCAGCTCCGCCTTCTTCTACTCGCTGGAAAAAAGACAGAGTGTCCGTAAGCAGCTCTTGATGCTGCTGGCTGACGACGGCTCTCTCGTCTCGGATCCGGAGGGCGTCAACAACAGGGCCCGTGAATATTACGGGGCTCTGTTCTCTCCGGAGCCGTCCAGCGAGGAAGCGCGTAGAGTTTTGTGGGAGGACATGGCAAAGGTCGGCCCGGAGGGCGGCGAAAATCTGGAAGCTCCGCTAAGCCTGGCGGAGCTGACCGGTGCCCTCGACCGGCTCTCGAGGGGAAAATCCCCGGGGCTGGACAGGCTGACCATGGAGTTCCACAGGGCGTTCTGGGACGCCCTGGGGGGCGACTACGCGCGAGTCCTGGGGGAAAGTCTGGCGACCGGGGAGATGTCCCTCTCTTGGCGCAGGGCAGTCATCGTCCTGCTGCCTAAGAAGGGCGATCTCCGCCAACTTAAGAACTGGCACCCGGTCTCCCTCCTCAGCACGGACTACAAAATCTTTGCCAGGTTGATGTCTGCTCGCCTTGGTGCCGTGCTGGACCACATGATCCACCCCGACCAGTCCTACACGGTCCCGGGCCGGACAATCCACGACAACATCCATCTGGTCTGGGACCTCATCCATCACTCCCAAGAGGCTGGTCTGTCGGTCGCATTCCTATCTCTCGAGCAAGAGAAGGCATTCGACAGGGTGGATCACGACTATATGTTTGGAAATCTGCGCGCTTTCGGGTTCAGGACGCATTTCGTCGCCCGTATCCGACTTTTGTACGCCGCCGCGGAGTGTCTGATAAAGGTTAACGGGTCCTTGACGGCGCCCCTTCGCTTTAGGAGAGGGGTGCGCCAGGGATGCCCCATGTCCGGCCAGTTATATGCCGTCTGCGTGGAGCCTTTCCTGCGCCTCCTGCGGACGAGGTTGACGGGACTGGCTCTGCAAGGGCCGGGCGTGGAGGTCGTCCTCTCGGCTTACGCCGATGACATGCCCCTCACGTTGACCTGCGGAGGATGCGTGAGTGCCAGGAGATTTACTCGGCTGCATCCTCCGCCAGGATCACTGGGAGAAATGTTCCGGACTCCTGGTGGGTTAGTGGCGGGTGGACTCCCTGCTGGAGCAGCTCAGGCCTTTTGCCTGGAGCACGACCCATCTCCTCTATCTGGGAGTCTACCTTAGCCCCGACGAGGAAGCCTGGCCGGCAAACTGGCAAGAGCTGGAGGCCAAGGTCGCCGCTCGCCTAGGGCGCTGGACAGGACTGCTCCGAGTGCTGTCCTACAGGGGTCGAGCGCTAGTCATAAACCAGCTGGTGGCTGCTATGCTGTGGTACCGGCTGGTCACTTTGACCCCTCCCCCTGCATTTGTCACCAAGATACAGAAGAAGCTGGTGGACTTCTTCTGGAACAACAGGAAGCACTGGGTCTCTGCCTCGGTCTTGAGTCTCCCGCTTAGGGAGGGCGGTCAGTCGTTGGTGTGCGTCAGTACCCAGCATGCGACTTTCCGTCTTCAGACCCTGCAGAGATACCTTTACGGCGAGCACCCTCCTAGGTGGTGTGCTCTGGCGACGTATTTCTTCCACCAGCAGTACAGCCTCAACTACGACACGCAGCTCCTGTTTGTGAGCTTGGGGGGCGTCAGGACCGCCATCCAGGAGCTGCCTGTCTTTTACAAGGAACTTATCAGGGTCTGGAACAAAGTCTCCACCAAGTGCAGCTCTCCACCGGCTGGAGTGGCGGCTGTCCTGCAGGAGCCGCTGCTCGGGAATCCGTACCTCCACGACTGAGGTTTTAGATGTCAGTCGGATGAGAGGGCTGTGGCTGGTGAGGTGACCAGGGTCAGGGACCTGCTCGATGGCGGAGGAGCGGGCTGGATGGCGCCAGATGAGCTGGCACGGCGCCTAAATTCGGCTGATGTCCGCTGCGCGGCCGATGCCATCGAGTCGCTAAAAACAGCTCTGGGCCCCGACTCAGTTAGGTGTGTTGAGGTGGCTCAAGCACGTGGGGAGGTCGCGTCTGAACTGACCCCCGTCTGGACGGAATTCCTCATCGGCGCCAAACCCTGGAACCTCCCTCGGGAGCCGGCGCCTCACGACTTGAGCCGCCTCGGGGAAATCCCCTCCGTGCCTTTCAGTTCCGCGCGGAGGGGTTTCCTGTACGGGCTGCTCCTGCACACTCTCAACCTTGCCATCCTCGTCTGCCGTCCGGACACGCCATGGCGCACCATCTTGCCGTCCGGAGGAGGCGGGGGTCCCCGATGGAGTGCACTCTACGCGGGAGTCCTCCCACTATTTATCGGGGACTTGTCCTGGGGGGTGGTGCACGGAGCAGTCCCGTGCAATAAGTTTTTAAGTCGGTTCACGGGCTCCCAGGCCGCCTGCAATTTCTGCGGTCTGGAGGAGTCCGTGTTCCATGTTTTTATGGAGTGTGCGAGGTTGCAGCCCCTGTTCCATTACTTAAAGGGGCTGCTCCTCAATTTCTGGTTGCACTTCAGTCCCACGTTCCTGATCTTTGGGCACCCTGTGTGGAGGGGAGCGGGGAAGGTCCGAGGGCCTCCTCGTAGGACTGCTCATGGGCACGGCCAAGGGGGCCATCAGCCGGACCAGGCAGCGGGCGGTCGAGGGGAACGTTCCGCCTGACTGCCTGCCTCTCTTCCGTGCGTACATCCGGGCCAGGGTGTCCTTAGAGATGGAGCACGTGGTGTCCACAGGTACGCTCGCGGCCTTCCGTGAGAGGTGGGCATCATCACTGGAGTGCATCCTCACCCCCGGCAAGCAAATTTTAATTTGATTTTATATGTTTTAAAGTTTAATTTGTTTTAATGTCAGGTTTTATTGTCCCCCCCCAGTCAGGGGGCACTTGTATAATTTGCCTCTCGGTGCCCTAAACAAAAACACAAAAAAAAAACACAAACAAAACACAAAAAAACAAAAAAAAAGTGCACTTGAAAAGTGTTTTGAGTGTCTCCCCCCTTTAATAAGGGGGCAATTGAGTTCATGACTATTTTGTTTTGCAACAAAAGTGTTAAAGAGCTATATAATTGTGAGTCAGCTTAGCCAGTCACATGATGTTCACAAGACTCAATAAAACCCCAGCCAGTTGGGTCCAGAGGATCCTCGATGAGGCAAGTGGTTGTGAGCCTGGTGGATGAACTGGTAATGTGCAGTGTGATTGTTAAACCTTTGCTAATAAACCAATTAGTTCTTAATAGCAATATGTTGCTTTGCATTCTTATTCAAAGTACCCATGAAGCAAATACATTACACCAGGTAGCTCTAAGATCGCCTCATGATTATGTCTCTGATCTCTGGCATTGCCTTAGTCAATCTCTTCAGTATCCTTATAAGAACATAAGAAATAGGAGCGGGAGTAGGCCTATGGCCCAGCGAGCCTGCTCCACCATTCAATAAGATCATGGTTGATCATCGACCTCAATGTCACTTTCTCTCCCTACCACTTGATTCCTAGACTCCAAAAATCTATCTATCTCAGCCTTGAATATATCTCAGCCTCAATATATCTCTACATCCTTGCAAAAGTAGAGGGAAAAACTGGTTCCCAAGTACATTTTCATCTAAGTTGTACGCAGTACACAAAACGGTCAGTAAATTTTTAACTTTTGCTCTGTCCACCATGCTCTTAGTTCATTGATTGCATCCATAGCCACAGATTGTAAAATGCTGGCTACCCTGTCATAACCCTATTCCTAACCCATGTTCCTCCAATGACCCAACAGGCTGCATTCACACTTGGCCATATAGGTGAAATCTCAGAAAGCTTCGGTCAATGGCACTCAAGTCTTCGAGAAAGAACGTGTAAAGCACCTTTCAGAATGTCCCAAAGTACTTTACAGCCAATGAAGTATTTTTGAAGTATGGTTGCTGTTGTAATGTAGGAAACACGACAGCCAGGTCCCGCGAACAGCACTGAGATAAGAACATAAGAAATTGGAGCAGGAGTAGGCCATATGGCTCCTCGAGCCTGCTCCGCCATTCAACACGAGCATGGCTGATCCGATCATGGACTCGGGTTCACTTCCCTGTCCGCTCACCATAACCCCTTATTCCCTTATTGGTTGAGAAGCTGCCTATGGCCATATAATCTGTTTTAGTGATGTTGGTTGAGGGATCAATATTGGCCAGAATTCCCTCGCTCGTCTTCGAAATAATGCCGTGCGATCTTTTGCGTTCACCTGAGAGGGCAGACAGGATCTGGGTTTAACCTCCCATCTGAATGATGCCACCTCCGACAGCAAGGCACTCCCTCTGCATAAGGAGTGTCAGCCTGGATTTCATGCTCAAGTCTCTGGAGTGGGGGCTTGAGTCCACAACATTCTGAATCAGAGGCCAGAGTGCTACCTTTAGAGCCACGGCTGACACTTTAATCATGGCTCTCTTCAGCAGCAAATTGTGGTAAAGAATGAACTTTAAAACCTTAAAATGATATTTATGCATTGGCTTGTTTTCACCTGAAGGCTACAAATAGGAAACAGATTAAACAAACGTCAGTTGGTATGGAAGAAAACGCTTCACTGCAGAAATAAAGGCAGAATTATGGGGCTATCAGGTTTCAAATATCAAAGTCGATGTTCAACATAAAAAAGGCTATTTGCAGAGGTATTTTTCATCCTTGTGAGAGTTAAGTTCTGTTTCTTCTGTTTAATCGATAATTCTGAAAACCAAAAATAATTCTCCCTGCGAAGATAGCAGCTTCACTTGTCCCTAGTGGCTACACGTCAGATCGTGTGCTTGTATTGTGAGCTTATGAGCGGTGCATTAACTGACGGCCACTATGAACATCTTACTGACTGCTCCAGTACACGTACAATAGACACAGTTTAAAAGTGAACAATTCACTTCTGTCCGGTATTGTGTGGATCAGGTACAATGCACACCAGGTACAAAGGAACAATTCACTTCTGTCCGGTATTGTGTGGATCAGGTACAATGCACACCAGGTACAAAGGAACAATTCACTTCTGTCCGGTATTGTGTGGATCAGGTACAATGCACACCAGGTATAAAGGAACAATTCACTTCTGTCCGGTATTGTGTGGATCAGGTACAATGCACACCAGGTACAAAGGAACAATTCACTTCTGTCCGGTATTGTGTGGATCAGGTACAATGCACACCAGGTACAAAGGAACAATTCACTTCTGTCCGGTATTGTGTGGATCAGGTACAATGCACACCGGGTACAAAGGAACAATTCACTTCTGTCTGGTATTGTGTGGATCAGGTACAATGCACACCAGGTACAAAGGAACAATTCACTTCTGTCTGGTATTGTGTGGATCAGGTACAATGCACACCAGGTACAAAGGAACAATTCACTCCTGTCCGGTATTGTGTGGATCAGGTACAATGCACACCAGGTACAAAGGAACAATTCACTTCTGTCTGGTATTGTGTGGATCAGGTACAATGCACACCAGGTACAAAGGAACAATTCACTCCTGTCTGGTATTGTGGGGATCAGGTACAATGCACACCAGGTACAAAGGAACAATTCACTTCTGTCCGGTATTGTGGGGATCAGGTACAATGCACACCAGGTACAAAGGAACAATTCACTTCTGTCCGGTATTGTGTGGATCAGGTACAATGCACACCAGGTACAAAGGAACAATTCACTTCTGTCCGGTATTGTGTGGATCAGGTACAATGCACACCAGGTACAAAGCAACAATTCACTTCTGTCTGGTATTGTGTGGATCAGGTACAATGCACACCAGGTACAAAGAAACAATTCACTCCTGTCTGGTATTGTGTGGATCAGGTACAATGCACACCAGGTACAAAGGAACAATTCACTCCTGTCCGGTATTGTGTGGATCAGGTACAATGCACACCAGGTACAAAGGAACAATTCACTTCTGTCTGGTATTGTGTGGATCAGGTACAATGCACACCAGGTACAAAGGAACAATTCACTTCTGTCTGGTATTGTGGGGATCAGGTACAATGCACACCAGGTACAAAGGAACAATTCACTCCTGTCTGGTATTGTGTGGATCAGGTACAATGCACACCAGGTACAAAGGAACAATTCGCTCCTGTCCGGTATTGTGTGGATCAGGTACAATGCACACCAGGTACAAAGGAACAATTCACTTCTGTCTGGTATTGTGTGGATCAGGTACAATGCACACCAGGTACAAAGAAACAATTCACTTCTGTCTGGTATTGTGTGGATCAGGTACAATGCACACCAAGTACAAAGGAACAATTCACTCCTGTCTGGTATTGTGTGGATCAGGTACAATGCACACCAGGTACAAAGGAACAATTCACTCCTGTCTGGGACTTTGGGGCTCACATGTGCCTCAGTGTCAGCTCTATGGAGTGTACACGCCAGCATGGCACCCCCGACCTGTGAGATTCCATCAGCAGCAGGTCGGGGTCAAAGTACCATTGCAAGGTACAGTGTGAGCTGGTGCAGGAGAGCGATGGCAGCAAAGAGGGTGACTGGATTGGACGTCATCAAGGTCCAGGTCTGTGATTGGAGCATGGGCAGGTACAGCAGGAGGTTGGGGAGCAGGAGCGGCAAGAGATCGTGGAAGCGACGCGATTGGGGCCCAGGAAGGTTGTGATTTCGGGGCCCGGAAGAGGCGCGGGCCCAGGGGCAGCACGGGCCCAGCCCACACTGCGATATGTGCGCGCACTAGGTCCGTGCAGCAGAGCTGGTCTCGACTTGTCTTGGTTAATCCTTGCCACTGGATCAAGACCTAGCTCTGTCAAGGAACCGTGTGGTGGCTGGTGTGTAACGGCCACCACACGTTAAAAAAATCCACGCACAGGCATCTTCCACCCTTCAGGATGTAGTTCGGGACCTGGAATATTAGGTCCATCATTGAAACATCTGTGAACTCATCCCTTTTTGGCATGGAAGCAAGTCATCCTCGTTTCGAGGGACTGCCTATGATGATGATGACACATCAGGAAGGTGATTTTAACCCTACCTGCCAAGCGGAAAGCAGCTGAGTGATGAGTTAAAATTGCCCTCACTTACTTACTTGCCGGGATGGCAGGACTGACATATGAGGAGAGACTGGATTGACTGGGTCTGCATTCACTGGATTTTAGAGGCATGAGAGGGGATCACATAGAAACATATAAAATTCTGATGGTTAGATGCAGGAAGAATGTTCCCGATGTTGGGGAAGTCCAGAACCAGGGGACACAGTCTAAGGATAAGGGGCAGGCCATTTAGGACTGAGATGAGGAGAAACTTCTTCACTCAGAGAGTTGTTAACCTGTGGAATTCTCTACTGCAGAGAGTTGTTGATGCCAGTTCATTGGATATACTCAAGAGGGAGTTAGATACGGCCCTTACAGCTAAAGGAATCAAGGGGTATGGAGAGAAAGCAGGAAAGAGGTACTGAGGTGAATGATCAGCCATGATCTTATTGAATGGTGGTGCAGGCTCGAAGGGCATATTTTCTATGTTTCTATGTTTGCCCTCGAGTCACCGATTGTGATTCTCACTTAGGTTTTGGGACGGGTGGCTAACGTTGGCGAGGTCGTTCTTTAAGTATGCAGATCAGGCCGCGACTGCAATTTTAACGCTGGCCTGACTGGGGAAGCCATTGAGGCTTTCCCACCAGACTGAACAGAGTCGGGAGTTGCTGGGAAGGTGAGGATCCACAAACAAGCAAGTTTATTATCAATTAAAACTGGAAAAGTGCTGGAAACACTCAGCAGGTCAGGCAGCTTCTGTAGAGAGAAAGAAACAGAGTTAACACCTCGGGTCGATGACCTCAACAGAACTGGAAAATGTAATGAGAAGTAACAGAATGTGAGCAAGTGCAGAGGCAGGGAAAGGGGGGGAGGAGGGGAAGGCCAGAAAGAATAAAAGGGAAGGTCTGATAAGGTGGAAAGCAGGCCTGATCAAACGAGCAGCGGAATCATTATCAGCATTTTGTGTCTGAATACAGTGGGCGGAGGATTCCAGTCTCGCCGGGTTTGCCGGGGAGGCCTTGCAAAAGTCGCTTTTCGGGGCGAGATGTGCATGCGCTGAAAACCGGCTTTTCCGATCTGTCACAATTTCTTTAGACAGATTCTCCGCATCCTCACAGGAAACATAGAAACATAGAAACATAGAAAATAGGTGCAGGAGTAGGCCATTCGGCCCTTCGAGCCTGCACCGCCATTCAATGAGTTCATGGCTGATCATTCCTTCAGTACCCCTTTCCTGCTTTCTCTCCATACCCCTTGATCCCTTTAGCCATAAGGGCCATATCTAACTCCCTTTTGAATATATCCAATGAACTGGCCTCAACAACTCTCTGCGGAAGAGAATTCCACAGGTTAACAACTCTCTGAGTGAAGAGGTTTCTCCTCATCTCAATCCTAAATGGCCAACCTTTTATCCTTATAATGCCTGTTTCACATAAATGAAAACAGAAAGGAGTGATAGTTGAATTATTTGCTGCAACCTAAACTTCACAAACTGCTCTGTACCCAACTCCCCACATAATTTGGAGCATCCCCTTGTAATAATTCTACATGAAAAATTACCGTCTTAAAATAAACGTCTTAATACTGTACCAGTAATGGTTTATTATGAATTGTGAAATAAACCTCAATTTTCTCATGACTGTAACCTTCATGGGTCTTTCATGACATGAAATAATAAAAGGCCATTCCATTCAACAGGCCCAGCAACAGATTATATATAAATAGTGGTGTCCTGTACTCCCACAACTTGTTTATTCTTAAGCTGTAAGAGTTTTAAGCCACAGAATCATCAATGTTACTTTCCCCTGGACCTTCCCTAATGCATCTTTTGAAGTAGTTGTGGGCTTACTATGATGTGGATTCATCTTCTCCTAGTACACTGAATGATTTGATTTTTTACTGTTTTTGTCTTTATGCGGGCATGTCGTCCATAGATCTATATTCCCTATGCTTGCTGTGTGAGGTTTGTGTTATAACCGAGGCATACACCTACATTAATGTCGCTCAGCCACTTGCTGAGCTGCTAATCTGCACTTAAACCTGCAAGATATATGAACTATTTCATTTTGTAACAAAATAATAAAGTACTGCCACTATAAGGCTACAACAGAACAATACATTCAATGTATTTCAAATTTAGTTAAGCCTATGGGTAACTACAATGCATAAACAGTCAATTCTGAAAAAAACAATCACATTTCAGCCTCCTGGAGTTAAGTTTCATATACCAACAGCCTGGAGCACAAAAAACACATTTTATACACTGTACTGTACACCATACTCTTCCTTAATCTCTCTTTCTGGATTCCTTATGCTTGTGTTTTTTATGTTTTTTCTTTTTGTGTAATCGTTCAGTCTTTTCTGAATGCTTGTGCCTTTTGGTATCTGCAAGGTCCTGCTCACTGTTTGCGTCTGACATCTCAGACGAATGGGACTCGGAGGAAGATACCTTTTCTTTACTCTTCTTCCATTTCTTCTTTTCTTTTTCCTTCTTTTTCTTCTTTGGAGGTTGAAATTCAGACTGGCTGGAGCAGTCGGCTGGTTCCACCTCATCATCAGGAACTAGACTATATTTAACGCCTGCAGGCTGCATGAAGCTGTCTTTCGCAAAATGTCCTTTACATCTACATTTTTTGCAGACTGTGTTTAGGACAGCTTCGAGTGTTAACTTCTGTCCCGTAAAGTCTCTAAACTTGCGTTTCCTTCACTCATCCTGGTCAAGAGCAACATTATTTGGATCCAGATCCGTCCCAGACCCTTGATTGACAGCCTTCATTGAAAGAGAAAGCTTGACTTTGCCATCCTTCATCTCTTTTCCAATTACTTTAACCCAGACTTTTTCTCCAACATCAACAGTCTCGGCCAGATTAAGGACATCCGCAGGGCAGAGACTGGGCTATTTGCCAAACTCTTGCCCAGCGAATATCCTTCAAGCTCTTACGCTTAGTAAAAGCGGGCACATAGCCTACTTTTACTAGCATAACACTTTTAAAACATAGAAAAATTAAATTTACTCATTCATTTTTATATTAAAAACCCGGTACATTAAGTTCATTTTTAACCCTATTAAAACACATTTTTTTAATTTCCCAAATGTTGTTTTTTCTAAAACATTTAATTACATTTAATTTCAATTAATTTTAAATATGTGAGGTGTTTTATATAATTATTTTGCTGTGTTTGGGTGTTTTCGGGGTTTTTCTCATTGATAGTAATGGGAGCCCATACAAACAGAGCTCCCATTATTATCAATGAGAATACTGCTCAGTGATTGGTGGTCCAGGTCCACGTGACTCCAGAAGGCGTGTTCCTAGCTGGAAGACATGTTCCCCGTGCGCAGCGCAGCGAATGAGGGCCTCCGACCAGAATTCTACGTTCCTCTGGGAACAACAGGTAGTTTATGAGATTTTTTCTGGCTCGGAGGCGTTTGTACGAAGGAAGCCTCCGACCGCAATTTTCGGCCCATTGCTTGCAGCGGTTATGGTCTGAAATTGCTGAACTCAATGTTGAGTCCGGAAGGTTGCAAAGTGCCTCATCGAAAGATTAGCTGCTCTAATGAAGCTCAGCGGGAGTTGAGGAAAAGAACCATATCTTTCGATTTGGCATTTTTTCAGCTCATAACCACAGCCCGTAGTTTTTAGGAGAACAGGTGCTAGTAATGCTTCTGTCATTTCCATTTACACCTCCTCTAGACCCATTGTTTGTTTCTTTACCTGTTCTATTACCACCACCTCTTGCCTCGCACCATCATTAACTTGTCATTTACTCTCTCCTGCCTTCCACCCGATCACAGACCTTCCCTTTTGTTCTTTCCTCCCCTGCCCACCTTTCCCTGCCTCTGTACTTGATTACAGGAGGTGGAGGAGCGGAGGGAAATCGTGGTGGAGGTGCGACAGATGAGCGTACAGAGCCCAGAAGAGCCGAGGGCCCAGGGGCAGCACGGGCCACTGCGACGTGTGTGCGCACTGGGTCCGTGCAGCAGAGCTGGTCTCCAGTCGTCTTGGTTAATCCTTGCCACTGGACCAAGACCGAGCTCTGTCAAGCCCGCGTGGTGGCTGGTATGCAATGGTCACCCCACATTAAAAAAATCCACACACAGGCATCTTCCACACGCTCAGAGGAATGGAACATCAGCTCTTTCATCGAAACACCTATGAACCCGTGGAAGCAAGTCATCCTCGTTCGAGGGACCGCCTATGATGATGATGATGACTTGCTTAAAATCTGTAACATCTCTAATATTTTTCAGTTTCTGATGTAAGTTTATCCACTTGAAACATTGCAAGTAATTTTAACCCCCCCCCTCCGCCCCCCATCCCCAAATGGGGGGGTTTGGTTCAGGTAGGTGGTTTAAAAACCGTAAAAATCTGAAACAGGAACCCAACCTGCCTCGAACCTGCCCACATTCGATTTTACCAGAGGCGGGATGAGGGGCGGGCGACTAATCCGTTCACAGGAGGCGGATTTGCATTTAAATATTATAATGAGGCTGCCTGCCTTCATTTTAACAGCAATTCTATCTTTAACCATAGGGTTTCCCAATCCTCGGGAAACGTGGCAGGTGAGAGGAGGTGACAGGGGCTGAGTCCATGAGGTAAGAACTTTTACGGCACAGAAGGAGCAGGAGTATTTCCTCCAAGCCCAGCAAGCTAACCAGTAAACCCTCCCCTCCTCCGTAATCAGTCTGCTCCCCTGCCACCCATGATTGGACCCCTCCCTCCGCAATCACAATTTGCCCCTCCCGACCACTAGCTGCCCCCTTCCTTCCCATGACAGAACCCCCCATGATCGGACCCCCCCCCCCCACCCCGGTGCAATTGGACAACCCCCAGTGATCATATCCCACCTCCGTGATCGGATCTTCCCCCACCCCCCCCACCCCGTGATCGGACCCCCCGCACCCCCGTGCGATTGGATAACCCCCAGTGATCATATCCCACCTCCATGATCGGATCTTCCCCCACCCCCCCCCACCCCGTGATCGGACCCCCCGCACCCCCGTGCGATTGGATAACCCCCAGTGATCATATCCCACATCCATGATCGGATCCTCCCCAACGCCGCCCCCGCTCCCCCTCCCCCTTGATCGTACCCCACCCCCAGTGATCAAATACCGCCCCTCTCCCCATGATGGGCCCACACCCCTAGCGGTTAAAATCCACCCCAGGCGATCAAATGCCCCCCCGCTCCCCCACCCCCACTATCCCTCCCCGCCCCTCCCGCGCCCCCCTCCCCGGCCACTAGACCAACCTGCTCTTAGTCCATCGCGACTGCGGCCTTGTGCTGCTGTATTTCCCGTCCATCAGCCAGCCTGACCATCAGCTGTGGGTGGGAAACGTACAGAAAAAACCTCACACCAGCCCCGCCACAACTCCCTACTCATCTCTAAGCTAATATCCAGCCCATTACCTCTGTTTCTCTCTCCAAGGATGCTGCCCAACTGAGTATTTCCAGAATTTTCTGTTTTGATTTTATATTTCCAGCTTCCACAATATTTTGCTTTCGAAGTAAGGTTATTACTTTACCTAACAACATCGGCTCCTGTGCGTGTACAATGCACAGCAGACAGCAGGAAATTGTTCCTTCCCCACTGTTATTGTACTTCTCAATGCCAGCTCCTGCACATCAGGCAGAGAATAATCATCCAGTCCCGTCTGGTACAATAGAGGTGGTGTCAACTCACATACATGTACAGTGTTTTTTTTTTTCAAAAATATACTTTATTCATATAAAATTTTCACAATACATTGGAAAATAATTCAGTACCATGCGGTCAGCAAGTCCATACAATTCATTTGGACGCTGACAGCAGTTCCATATAATGCACTAGCGTGCATTTCATTTCAGGGTACAGTTTAGTACAATCCATAAATCACGTTACATGTCGTACTGTGCAAGTAAGGGGACGTGTTGAGGGACGTACTAAAGATTGGTGCAGTCGGTGCAAAGGCACGATGGGGAACAGCCACAGTTTAAGGCCCTTCTGCCACAGTAATTGTTAATCTGCTTGTATACATAGAGCACCATGCACTGAAAAACACCTGTGTTGTGTCATGTATAATGAAAGTCTCTGCACTGTTTAGTAACTTGTAAAGAAATGTAAATGTATTCCCACCCATTCAATGTACTGCTTTCATCTGCATAGCGCGACGTGTAATGTGATTCGTGATCGGTATTGAAATGTATTCTGAAATGTAATGTAAACCTGTTCTCATCTGCTCCATGTAATACCCTTAATTGCACATACATGTACAGTGTATACAGAGCAAAACCTCTCGGAACATAAGAACATAGGAACAGGAGGAGGCCATTCAGCTCCTCAAGCCTGTTCCACCATTCAATTGGATCATGATTAATTATCTTAACTCTATTTACCTACCTTTACTCCATATTCCTTAATACTCTTACCGAACAAAAATTTATCAACGTAAGTTTTGAATTTTTCGATTGACCTCCTCTGGCCCAGCAGCTTTTTGGGGAGAATTATTCAAATTTCCGTTCCTCTTTGTGTGAAGAAGTGTTTCCTGACATCACCTCTGAACGGCCTGGCTCTAATTTTAAGGTTCTAGACTCGATGGCCCTGATTTCACGGCCGCTGTGGGTGGATACGAGATGCGTACACGTCTGTAGGGGCCCCGAATGTTCCAGGTTTAGGTATGCGCCTAAACCCGGAACTTGCAATCGTCAAAAAGCCTCTTGACAGATCGCACGCATCCGGAAGTAAAGGGACTCCGTGGGCGGAGAGTTGGGCAATTTGCCCAACGAATGCCCTTGAAATTCTTGCGACTGATAAAAGCAGACATAAGGCCTGTTTTTATAAGTGTAAGACTTTTAGGCCCCAAGTTTCCACACGCGGCAAAACAGGTGCCTATCCGAGCTGGGCGCCCGTTTTTCGCGCCGAAAACGGCGCCTGAAAAAAACCGCGCTATTCTCGAGCGCTTTGCAGCTCGATGTCAGCTTGGCGCGGCGCCCAGGGGACGGAGCCTACCACTCGCGCCCATTTTGTAAGTAGGAGGGGGCGGGTACCATTTAAATGAGTTTTTTTCGTGCCGGCAACCCTGTGCGTGCGCGTTGGAGCGTTCGCGCACGCGCAGTGTGAAGGAAACATTGGCTCTCGGCCATTTCTGTAGTTCTTTGTAGCTGTTCAATTTTTAACATTTTTTAATAAAACCACATTGCCCTTCCATGATCAGCACTGAGGCTTCTTGCAGCTTTCTTCCCCTGCCGTCGGTCGGGCCCATCGGGAACGGCGGCCTCAACTTCTGAGGCTTCCTGCAGCCTTCTCACTGCCTCCCCCACCCCTACCGTCGGGAAACCGCTGCCTGAAAGGCCTGCCTGAAGCACTTTCACACAGGTAGGAAGATGGTTTATTTAAACTTTTCTTTGCTATTAAATTTTTATTCAGGTTGGATTTATTTGT
The DNA here is from genome assembly GCF_044704955.1 of Pristiophorus japonicus. Lineage (NCBI taxonomy): Eukaryota > Metazoa > Chordata > Chondrichthyes > Pristiophoridae > Pristiophorus > Pristiophorus japonicus. The sequence goes on from NC_091987.1 coordinate 9,274,991, forward strand.
ATAATATTTGTATAAGTATAACTAAGGATTTATTGTAGAATTTAATGACTTCCCTTCACCCCCCCACCTCGTTCCGGTCGCCTAATTTGTAACCTGTGCCTGATTTTTTAATGTTTAGACAAGGTTTTTTCAAGCCTACAAAAATCTTCACTTGCTCCATTCTAAGTTAGTTTGGAGTACGTTTTCACTGTGGAAACTTTCAAATCAGGCGTCAGTGGCCAGACACGCCCCCTTTTGAAAAAAAATTCTGTTCAAAAGTGAAACTGTTCTACCTGACTAGAACTGCAGAAAACTTAAATGTGGAGAATTGCGATTTCTAAGATACTCCGTTCTCCACCAGTTGCTCCTAAAAATCAGGAGCAAATCATGTGGAAACTTGGGGCCTTAAAGTCCAGAAATAGCATTTTTTTCAATAATTTAAACATTTAAAATCCTGTTAAATAAGGACAGTTTATTTTTAGACACGTTAAAGTAGGTAAATTTATTTTTCAAAAAATTTAATTTTTCTTTTAAATAATTAATTACATTCCGTTTTGATTCATTTTAAAAATTTGATGCTTTTATTAAATTAATTTTAAGTGCTTGTGTATTTTTCAGTGTGTTCCCATTCATAGGATAATGGGACTAAAGCAGATAAATCCACTGGACCTGATGGCTTGCATCCTAGGGTCTTAAGAGAAGTAGCGACAGGGATTGTGGATGTATTGGTTGTAATTTACCAAAATTTGCCAAAATTCCTTGGATTCTGGGGAGGTCCCAGCAGATTGGAAAACAGCAAATGTAACGCCCCTATTTAAAAAAGGAGACAGACAAAAAGCAGGAAACTATAGACCAGTTAGCCTAACATCTGTGGTTGGGAAAATGTTGGAGACCATTATCAAAGAAGCAGTAGCAGGACATTTGGACAAACAAAATTCGGTCAGGCAGAGTCAGCATGGATTTATGAAAAGGAAGTCATGTTTGACAAATTTGCTGGAGTTCTTTGAGGAAGCAACGAACAGGGTGGTTGAAGGTGAACCAGTGGATGTGGTGTATTTGGACTTCCAGAAGGCATTTGACAAGGTGCCACACAAAAGGTTGCTGCACAAGATAAAAGTTCACGGGGTTAGAGGTAATATATTAGCATGGATAGAGGATTGGCTAAATAACAGAGAACAGAGAGTCGGGATAAATGGTTCATTCTCTGGTTGGCAATCAGTAATGAGTGGGGTGCCGTAGGGATCAGTGCTGGGACTCCAACTATTTACAATCTATTTTAATGACTTGGAAGAAGGGACTGAGTGTAACGTAGCCAAGTTTGCTGATGATACAAAGTTAGGAGGAAAAGCAATGTGTGAGGGGGACACAAAAAATCTGCTAAAGGACATAGACAGGCTAAGTGAGTGGACAAAAATTTGGCAGATGGAGTATAATATTGGAAAGTGTGAGGTCATGCGCTTTGGCAGAAAAAAATCAAAGAGCAAGTTATTATTTAAATGGAGAAAGATTGCAAAGTGCTGCAGTACAGCGGGACCTGGAGATACTTGTGCATGAAACACAAAAGGTTGGTATGAAGATACAACAAGTGATCAGGAAGGCCAATGGTATCTTGGCCTTTATTGCAAAGGGGATGGAGTATAAAAGCAGGGATGTCTTGCTACAGTTATACAGGGTATTGGTGAGGCCACACCTGGAATACTGCGTGCAGTTTTGATTTCCATATTTACGAAAGGATATACTTGCTTTGGAGGCAGTTCAGAGAAGGCTCACTAGGTTGATTCTGGGGATGAGGGGGTTGACTTATGAGGAAAGGTTGTGTAGGTTGGGCCTCTACTCATTGGACTTCAGAAGAATGAGAAGTGATCTTATCGAAACATATAAGATTATGAAGGGGCTTGACAAGGTGGATGCAGAGTAGATGTTTCCACTGATGGGGGAGACTAGAACTAGAGAGCACGATCTTAGAATAAGGGGCCGTCTATTTAAAACAGAGAAGAGAAAGAATTTCTTCTCTCAGAGTGTTGTAAATCTGTGGCATTTGTTGCCTCAGAGAGCTGTGGAAGCTGGGACTTTGAATAAATTTAAGACAGAAATGGACAGTTTCTTAAACAATAAGAGGATAAGGGGTTATGGGGAGTGGGCGGGGAAGTGGAGCTGAGTCCATGATCAGATCAGCCATGATCCTATTTAATGGCGGAGCAGGCTCGAGGGGCTAGATGGACTACTCCGGTTCCTATTTCTTATGTTCTTATGTTCTTATACTTATGGCCATTCCATACATACAGAACGCATCATCATCATAGGCAGTCACTTGAAATTGAGGAAGACTTGCTTCCACTCCAAAAGTGAGTTCTCAGGTGACTACAGTCCAATATGGGAATTACCGTCTCTGTCACAGGTGGGACAGACAGTGGTTTGAGGAAAGGATGGGTGGGACTGGTTTGCCGCACGCTCCTTCCGTTGCCTGCGCTTGTTTTCTGCATGCTCTCAGCGACAAGCCTCGAGGTGCTCAGCTCCCTCCCGGATGCTCTTCCTCCACTTAGAGCGATCTTTGGCCAGGGATTCCCAGTGGAGATGTTGCAATTTATCAAGGAGGCTTTGAAGGTGTCCTTGAAACGTTTCCTCTGCTCACCTGTAGCTCGCTTACTGTGTAGGAGTTACGAGTAGAGCACTTGCTCACCACAAGTAAGAATGGAAATACCTCGACTTGGATTGCTTGGGCCGGCCCATGTAATCCCAGGGACGCAAATGAATCGCTTACATCCCGTGGATACGTGGGCCCCTATGCAGGCTTTCACGTACAGGCCCAGGATCACAATTCCCCGTACCTCCAGGTAGCTTCGTAGATATTTTTCAGGCCGGAGGCATCTGCCCGCGGGAAGCCTCCGACTGCAATTTCTCGGCCAATATCTACCTTATCAACTCCTTTAATCATCTTAAACACCTCAATTAGATCAGCCCTGAATCAGCTATCCTCAAGGGAATAATTAACCCTGTTGACCCCTTTCTAGCTTTAAATATAATTGATTATTCCTCCTCCTCCACTGCTTCTCCTATAAGAACATAAGAACATAAGAAGTAGGAGCAGGAGTAGGCCATTTGGCCCCTCAAGCCTGCTCCACCATTCAATAAGGTCATGGCTGATCTGCTCATAGATTTAGCTCCACTTCCCTGCCCGCTCCCCATAACCCTTTACTCCCTTTACACTCAAAAATCTGTCTATCTCCACCGTAAATATATTCAATGTCCAGCCTCCACAGTTCTCTGGGACAGAGAATTTCATAGAATTACAACACTCAGAAGAAATTTCTCCTCATCTCAGCTTTAAATGGGCGGCCCCTTATTCTAAGACCATGGGCTAGAACCTCCACTTTCGTGCTTATCGCCCAAAAATCGGCGTTATTTCTGGCGTGGGCGTTAAAAACATGTTTTCTGATCACTGGCTTCTCGCCCATTCTCAAAACACCTAGTTTCCATTTTTGAAAAAGGGCGCTACCACGAGTGCTATCAAATGGGCGGTTGCGCTAAATTTTTTTGACCTTCTGCCGTAAAGTGTGGCCGTCCTTAGCAACGGCATGGCAACACGCGATTCCCGCGATTCAGGAGGTCAAGGGTCACCATGACATGCGCAGAAGAGGAGACTGAGAGAGAGGGAGCTCAGAGGCACTGAAGGCGTGTGTGGCTGTGGTGTGTGCTTATCTGGCTGTTGTGGGAGGCACGACGGAGATTCACCAGCAGCAAAAAGCCTACTAAGTACCAAGAACATAGTTGGCACCAAGTTTTTGTCCAACAAATAAGATATAACATGGAAGGGATGGAGGAGGGCCTGGAGCTGGTAGCCAGGAACACTGGTGGCAAAGGGCTCCCAGTGGTCCCGGAGCACCGCAAGGTGCAGCACTCCCATTGCCAACCACACGAGAGCCAGTAGCAATATCTTGCTTCTGGCTCGGAGCATGTTCCCACCTCGGGACCATCCACTCCCGTATCCATCCAAGCAGCGCTTCAGCCGTCACCCCCCCCCCCCGCCGTCCCCCCAGTGAAGCATCGCCTGAGGACCTCCTCGGGCAAGCGGCTTGGAGTCAGGAGGGGAAGGGGAAGGGGTAGAGTTGGGGAGGAGAAGCGGGGGGCGGGGGTGGGGTGGGGGGGGGGAGACGGAAGAGTTGGTTTGCACAGAAATACTGATGATTGCAGGCTAATGTTCGGTTTAAATGTTTTTTATTTACCAAACCTTGTAGCACATTGGCTCAGTTGGCTGCACCATTAGCCGCTGATGTAATGATTACAAGTCTGAATCGCGGGAATCAAGCGTTGCCATGCCGTTGCTAAGGACGGCCACACTTTACGGCAGAAGATCATACAGGATCTGAGCATCATGGATGCTGCCCATAAATTGAGTATTCACTGCCAGTATAATTTGCTGGTGGTCGACAACCAGTTGGACATTCAGGGAGTGGAATTCCTTGCAGTTCCTGAAAACCTCTGCATCTGGAAAAGGTGCCCGCATCGCGATGTGCGTACAATCTATTGCTCCCTGCATCTTGGGGAAGTTTGCAATTCTGGAGAATCCTAGAGCTCTCTCACTCTGTGCCTCCCTGGTCACAGGGAAGCTGATCAAGTCCCTCCTATGTGCGTACAGGGCTTCAGTGACCTGTCTAATGCAGCGATGTGTGGCATGCTGAGAAAGTCCGCAAATGTCGCCAGCTGTAGCCTGAAAAGAACCCGAGGCGTAGAACGACAGTGCCGTGGTGACTTTGACCTCGATGGACAGTGCAGTACTGATGGTGATGGCAGGCTGCAGATCTCCCCTTATCAGCTGGCATACCTCAGTGATGACCTCTTTATGGAAGCGCAGTCTCCGAAGGCAGGTGGTGTCGGGCAAGTTGAGGTAAGTGGGGGGGTGTAACGTCTGGTTCTCCTCATCTGTCTGTCACTTCGTACATTGGGCACATAATGCAGTGGAGCGTTCCTTTGACGATGTCGCGTCTGCTGCATGTATTTGGTCACCAAGAGAGGGTGAGAATGGACAGGCCCCGTTGCAGGAGCTCTCTGTTTTCCACCGATTGCTCACAAACAAGGAATGTCTCGATGAAGACACCTCTTCAATTCCAATCGGTCACAGTATGGTCAAGATGTTTTTACAGATGTTTACATCAACTCCAATGACCTGCAGAGTACATCTGAACTCCCCCGAGGTTGAAGCACAGCAGCCTTTTAAAGGACGCGACATGCGATCTAGAACATGGCGTCCATAACGCTGTGATTAGTTCCAGTTAGTTCCACTTTTTGTGAGCATTTTTTTGGGTGAGCGATATTGTGGGTGATATGTGTGTGAGGTGGTGAAATTGATGATGGGTAATCTCCATGGCCGCTAGTTTGGGTAAATATGCTCTTTACGACAAAAAACAGTAGGCGGGTGTTAACATTGAATCTCATCGTTAATTCCGTGCGGAACGTAACGCTGGGCGATATTAAGGGCGTTGAATTCGCCCATTTTGCTGATTCCGCCCAAAGAAAGTGTTAATATTTTTTCTCGGCATTAAGCACATGGTGAAGGCAACACTCGGCGATAAGTTTCCGAAAAATTCTCGCCAGTTTCTATTTTGTGCCAAGATGGGAGATGTATGGCCGTTATACGTTATGCATTTTAGCGGAATAATAGGCATTAAGTGGGCGCTAAGCATACAAAAAAGTGGAGATTCTAGCCCCAGGTCCTCTAATTTTAGTATCCCCAATGAGTAGAAATATCCTCTCCGCATCCATCTTGTCGAGCCCCCTCATTATCTTTTACATTTCAATAAGATCATCTCTCATTCTTCTGAACTCCAATGTACATAGGCCCAACCTACTCAACCTATCCTCATAAGTCAACCCCTTCATCTCCGGAATCAACCTAGTGAACCTTCTCTGAACAGCCTCCAATGCAAGTATATTCTTCCTTAAATACAGAGACCAAAACTGTATGCAGTAGTCCAGGTGTGGCCTCACCAATACCCTGTACATTGTAGCAGGACTTCTCTGCTTTTATACTCTATCTATGTGGGTGGCCTCTGTGGCCTCCCTCAAATCTATTCTTCGTTGTCCCAATTAAGTCATTATACCTCCTCCAACAGCTTTTCCCTTCCCCTTCCCATATGGGCACCTCTAGCACCTTTCCTATTCCCTATCAATATGCTACCCATTGGCAACATCAGTCTTTAACACAAGCTTGCTTTCTGTTGTGGAAGAATTATCTCTTAGTTTATAATACTCTTGTTTTTGGTACTGCACCATGTAAACGTTCAAGCAACAAATTGCCTGCTTAAAACAAAAGACACATTTAGACCCCAACGTTCGTTGACCCTGAGTCATGAAGATAGGGGAAGTTGGGAAACGGACGGTTGGAGAAGCAAAACAGAAGTATATCGCTTGTACTAATAACAGGAAGATAGTTCCTTGTTTTTCTGCTGATGCGAGGAAAATAACCCCACTTGTGTGTGCGTATGCTAGTTAACCTTTGACTTACCACAATGTAAAGATAAATTGTCATAGCATTACCATATAGGGTAAGACGTTACAAAAATGTTAGATAATTGGACAATGGTGTAAGGGGGCGGGACCGCCCCCAAAGGTATAATTGTAACTTGGAAACTTCGCTCGGAGAGAAGGTGTGGCGAAGCTGCAGAGTTTCCCCATTTCTCCCAGAGCACTCTGTACGAATAAACTGTGACGTTTTCCTTCACCATACTCGGACTTGGTGTGGAATTAATTTCCCTTACAGATTTGGTGCTGCGAGCAGGGTGAATACGGTCGCTTCGGGTCGCCTAGCCGGTGGAGAGGGACGAGTAGTCAAGGTTTGACCATCCAGTCAATTGGGCCCCGGAACAGGGCGACCCCTGAGCCCCGATTCACCAAAGAACAAACCGTCCGTGAACGGTGAGAAAAACCACAGTTGAACCGCGGGTTAGAGGCTAAGCTAGCTTGGTATGAGTGATGTGTGAAAGAAACGAGTGTTGCCCGCCACCTCGATTGTCACAAACTATCTCAGCCACCTAACTTGAGCCGGAATTAAGAGGGCAAATGCCCCACGTGAAGGCCAAGGATTAAGGTCGAAGGGAACATAGAGAGGACAAAGTGGCGACGGAAAAGTGGAACAGTGAGTGAAGTAGGGACTAATCTCCTTGCGACTTTGAGTCACACAGGTCGGGACATTGGGGGTCGTGTGTAGAACAATTAATGTGGTCGTAGTAAGTTGCGGGTGCAGCTGGAAAAGATCGTAGAGGATCGCGGAGGCGCCATTTTTAACGAATCGCAAGTGTGTTGAAACACCTCTGACGATAAAGATTGCAAGTCCGCCTGGTAGAAGTGAGTAAGACCAGGCGTACCTCTGATAATCGTGAGACCGTGACGTGAGACTGCGATGAGTGGTAAGGAATTGGAGAGGGCCCCGCCTAGGATCCCTCACCAGACTATACATGACCGAAAGGAGGGATGGGCCCCGACGGGAAAAAAAAGTGTGAAAGAACAGAGAGAGGGGTGGGAGACACAGAAACAGAAAGAAAAACTGGGACATTTGAGATGACGAAAAGCAGCCCTCAAAGCCTACCATTCTAGTTATGAAAAGAAAGGATAAAGATGCAGCCTTGAAAGAAAACAAATTGAACGAAATTGAAAGAAGAAGTGTCTTCGATTGTCTGAATTAACAAAGTTACCAAGAGATGAGCCCTCTATGTAAAATTCCAAAACCTAATTTGAAGAAAGAAGATAAAAAAAAGAGGACATAACTTACTAAATACTCGTTGATATTGGCTGTGAAAAAAAAAGATATTGGTTGAATTGAATAGATTTTTGAAAGAGGTAAAAGACACTCTCCATTGACAATGATTTTAAATTATGAGAAAGTTTCATTGCAGTTTGAAAAGATTTCCAGAATAGAAGTGTTTATCAAGAAAAGTCCCGAACAGTCTAAACAAGCAGGAGGGTTTTGAAAATAACGAGGAGAAGAGATCTAAGCTATGCGAACTCAGCACAGAATGAAAAATTGGGAATTAGAAAATCTTACTGATTTAAAAATTCTTATAGGAAATATTGGAATGTATACAGCTTGTGTGAAAATTGAAGTTCAGTAAACAAAATAGCTATTAAAAATGTGTGATATCGTTTTAAATCAATTTAAAAAAAAATCTTTGGCAAGTACTTGAATTAGAAGTTAAGGAAAAAATTTAAATTTAATCTAAAATGCTGTCTGTCCTGATGAGAAGACTTCTATTATGACGACTTTACGAATGATTTCTGCTGTTTTAACGGATTCCTAATTTCTAAGCAAGTTTTGAAAGCACAAAGACTTAAAAAAAAATGAAATTCGGATGATTACGTGAAGTCACGTAATGACATCAGGCCTTCTTACAAACCTGTAAAGAAGTTAACCCTTTCCATTGACAACTGTTTTATATTGGACATTATTCATTTGAATTCCTTAATAGAATAAAGAAGACTCACCTGACAGATAAAGGAAATGGTGGGATAGTCAGAATAAAATAAAACAGAACTAGCCTATGTAATAATACTCGCCTGATACAAATAATGAAAGAATTATTCTAGGAACAGACTTAATAAGGGAATTTAAACTACTAATAGACGGCGAGCATAACAAAATAATCTGGCCGCAAGCGGATGGACGTAAAAGCAAGTACTCCGCGCCCTTACGAAACATTGCGAAAATGGGCAGTGCTAAATTACTGGCCCGGGATTAGGAATAAGAGTCGGGGGTAGACGGGGTGATATGCGAGGCTCTAGAGCCGGTATGGGCCAAAACAAAGCAGGACACGGGCCTCGTTGACATGACGCCGGTTAACATCCCAGGGCCCGAACATGAGGAACATAGAAGAAAACCCGGCAGAAGGCCTCCTGGGGACAGTGAAGCCACACCAGTGTGAGGAAGTGGATAGTGAGAATATAGAAGGTTGCCTAGCAGAGGAACCTTAACCGGGGCACAGATGACCCTCTACGTGGATGGGTCTAGAAAGTATGTCGAAGGGACACCACGGACCGGGTGGGCCGTGGTAAATTGCCAGTTACAAACCGTGGCGTCTGGCAGATTAGATGGGGGACTCTCAGCCCAAGTTGCTGAGATTGTGGCCTTCACCGAAGCCTTGAAGCTGGCAGGGGGCAAGACTGTTAATATCTATACAGATAGTCGCTATGCGATTGGAGTTGTACATGATTATATGATAGCATGGGGACGCAGGGGGTCCGTCACAACAGGGGGAGAACCCATCCGACACCGGAAAAGAGTCCAGGCTCTATTGCACGCAGCTGAAGGGCCACTGCATGCTGCTGTGATAAAAGTAAAAGCTCATCAAAAGGTACAAACCCGGGAGCAGGAAGGTAATCAGGCAGCTGACGCCGCCGCACAGCAAGCGTTGGAACAGGGCGTGGAGGAAAGAACTGAGGGAGTTGGTAGTGTGGCGCATGAGAAGGTGGGCCTAGTCCAAACTCACGTGGATACCTCCCCCGAGAAGCGGGAAGCGTGGAAGGCGATTGGAGGCGCCCCGGATAAAGACTCCGTGTGGAGGAAAGAGGGGAAGGTCACAGCCCCAAACTGCATTAAGCAGACATTACTGGAACTACACCATGGAGTGGCCCATACAGGCAGGGGACCCATGATGGAGTGGCTCACGAGAAGATTGGTGGTGGTCCGGAATGGGGCGGGATATAGCCAAACACGGTCAGCGCTGTATAACGTGTGCGCGACATAATTCCGGTAAGCCAATTAAGATACGAATGGGGCACCAACCAAGGCCCCAAGGGCCATGGGAAAACATACAAATAGATTTTACTGGACCACTGCCTGACTCACGGGGGAAAACGACATTGCTTAGTGGTAATAGGCCAGTTCACCCGATGGGTGGAAGCTTACCCAACAAGGAACTGTACGGCCATTGCGGTAGCTAGAATTCTGGTGGAAGAAATAATCCCGAGATGGTGGGGGTGCCGTTGCAAATGGACTCGGACCAAGGCACCCACTTCACGGGGAAGGTAATAAAGGCCGTTTGTCAACTGATGGGGATAAGACAGAAATTCCACATCCCATACTATCCCCAGAGCTCGGGGATGGTAGAACGGATGAATCGAACCCTCAAGGTGGCGATTGCAAAGGCAATCCGAGAAACCGGGAGGACCTGGGTTGACGTGTTGCCCCTCATTCTAATGAAGTTAAGAGTGATCCCAGACAGGATGACTGGGCTGTCCCCCCATGAGCTAATGACGGGTAGAGCAATGCAACTCCCAGAAGGGATCGTTTCAGGGGGGACTGATGTGGGACCCTTAAGGGATAGGATCAGGAGGTACGTCCTGGAAATGAGCAACAGTCTTAAGGAGATGAGAACGCAGGTCAGGGATAAGCAGCTCCGACAGGACGAGAAATTAGAATCCACCACCCTCCCAGATATGCCCCAGGCAGGGACCCGCGTAATGGTGAGGGTTCTCCCCGGGAAGCCTGGCTTTGCCCCGAAGTGGATCGGACCTTACGAGGTTATGATTAGCGGAGATACATATGCCTGCGTCGACATGAGAGGACGGGGGCAGTGGAAACACTGGACCCAGCTTAAGGTTTTCGAGCCGAAAAACTAATGCCTGTAGTATCCACTCTTCTTTGAGTCGCCCACAGGTCAATAGAGACACTACAAGCAACATATACAGCCATCTTGCCTTTGACTAGTTGTTAATATCGAGTGGTAAGATGAAACTGTGTGCCGCAGTCTGTATTATAGCCTTGGTGTACGTCAAGTGCAGCGCGTGGGAAGCGAGACGGAAGCGAGAGCTCCATGTAAACACCTTTCTGTATATGTCTTATGTTTATGCGCGAAATGGGAACTTTTCTAGTTGCTGGGTGTGCTCACATATCCCTATACATTCCAAAGGGGGAATTCCTTTGTGCCCCGTTCCACTGACCCTAACTGAGACTGTCAAGTGGCTTCTGAGCCCAAATGGCACGGGAGGAGGGGGGCCAATGCAAGAACGAAGGATGAAAGGCGGGTCAAGAGAGGGATCACGGATGGGAGGAGGACCATCATACTGATACCGTGTGGACAACCACGGGAACATAATCGAGTGGGAGAGTGCTGGGTACCCCATTAGTCAAACGTTCCAGGGATGGTACTAACCACCCTATGACCATAAAAGGGAACCCCCATACCTAGTCCTGACCAATACCTCAGGGATCGGGAGACCAACCGGGACCATATGTTTAACCCGAAACGACACCAGCGGAAGGGGACATGTCATAGGATACAGCGACTGCCCACACAACCTCAATATCACAACAGGCGCACGGGTCATCATCCTCTCACGCCTCCCGAATAAAACAGATGGAGGTCTGTGGGCCCAGTCTTGGCATCCCGAGACAATATATAAAATGGCGGCGTATAACAGCACGTATTTTGTGTGCGGGCATAGGGCATATCCCTGGTTACCCAGGCGATGGACAGGGTCCTGTTATTTGGGATATGTGGTCCCCTTTGTCAGGCAGGTACGTACCCTGGCAGAGGTGCATACACCAGGTCGACGAAGACGAGCGATTACCCCGGTAGAAAGACTCTTTGGAGTTTTGATGTTCCCATACGGGATAGGACGTACCATGGATGAACTAAGAAACGTAGAGAGGGTTCTGGAACAAATAGCTACCGACACTGCCGAGGCGATGGAGAGCATAACAGCTGAAATGGTAGCCATATGTACTACCGTACTTCAGAACCGAATGGCCCTAGATTACGTATTGGCCCAGAACAGAGGCACTTGCGCATTAATTGGGGCCAATGTTGCTCTTATATACCCGATAATTCGGAGAATATAACCAACCTAGCCGACCATATAAGGAGAGAAGTGAGGAAACTAACCAACCCAGATGGTGAAGTTGGCTGGCTGGGGGGATGGATGTCTAAGTTGGGACAAAATATTGTACAGGGGCTGATTTTGATCATGGGCGTATGCCTGGCCTTGTACCTTGCGGTAATGATGATTAAGATATGTATGTCCAAGTTATGTACCGTGATACCCATAGCTGCCGGGACTTACATCAACGATACAACAACCCGACTTCCACCCGTAACATATCAGGAGCTGCAGCTCCATTTGCAGCAGTACCACCAGCTCCAGGCTCGCCCAAGGACCCTGGCACAAGACGATGAGGCAGTTCGGATGTAAGATTGGATTGTTCTTATCCGCATGAGATGGGAAAAGATCAACAGGAGGGACTGTTGGGGAAGAATTATCTCTTAGTTTATAATGCTCTTGTTTTTGGTATTGTACCATGCAAATGTTCAAGCAAAAATTGCCTGCTTAAAACAAAAGACACATTTAGACCCCAACGTTCGTTGACCCTGAGTCATGAAGATAGGGGAAGTAGGGAAACGGACGGTTGGAGAAGCAAACAGATGTATATCACTTGTACCAATAACAGGAAGATAGTTCCTTGTTTTTTTGCTGATGTGAGGAAAATAACCCCACTTGTGTGTGCGTATGCTAGTTAACCTTTGACTTACCACAATGTAAAGATAGATTGTCATAGCATTACCATATAGGGTAAGACGTTACAAAAATGTTAGATAATTGGACAATGGTGGAAGGGGGCGGGACCACCCCCAAAGCTATAATTGTAACTTGGAAACTTCGCTCTGGGAGAAGAGTGTGGCGAAGCTGCGGAGTTTCCCCACTTCTCCCAGAGCACTCTGTACGAATAAACTGTGACGTTTTCCTTCACCATACTCGGACTTGGTGTGGAATTTATTTCCCTTACAGTTTCCATAGCTCTGCTGATGATATCTCGCTCGGCCACCAACCTTGACTATATGAACATCTATTAGATCACCTATCTGACATCAATCACACAACCAGCGTTGAAAGTTTTTCTTGATGGATGTTGGGTATGAACAGGATCAGGTGCAACTGAAATGTCGCTGAAGAAAAGAAAAAATGGCATGTCAACAGTCCCACTGAATAAAAAAAGACATGCATGTCTATAGTGCCTTTCACGACCTCAGGACGTCCCACAGCGCTTTAGCAAAGTATTTTGAAGTGTAGTGACTATAGGGGACAACTCGGGGAGGACTGTAGTCAGTGAGAACTCTTAGTCCGCAGGAGGAGGAGGCATTAGACTTAATAGGCAGTGTGATACATTCTTTCCGACATCACATACACAAGATGGCTCAACAGGAACTTGTCATGTGACCTTGTCACATGATCCATTATTGTATTTACATCAGCAGTTGCATTACCACAGTAGTCCACAATGTGGAGCAGTAGTCCACTAGGGGAACTCTATATCACAGGCAGATGTATAGGCGAGCTTACAGGAGTGGGCAGGTTTGGAGCTGAGCTGGGGAAAGAGCAGCTTGGTGTTGGGCATCGTGCAGAGTTAAAGGATTAACAGTTGAACTTCTTCATATCCTGAAGCAATAAAGCATCCAATATAAACAGGATGACTTTGAAGTGTCGTGAGAGGAAAGCCTAGCCTGTCTTCTGGTATGCAAAGTGCTTGTGCGAAGAAACACATGACAGTAACGATGTCGCCATGAGTGATTAAAATGTAACTTTAGGGGATAGGGTAATAATCATAGGTAGAGGTATCATTAGCCAGAGCTTAGAAAGATTGTAGAATCATAGAATATTACAGCACAGAGGGAGGCCATTCGGCCCATCGAGTCTGCGTTGGCTCTTTCGAAGAGCGATCTAGTTAGTCCCACTCCCCCGCTCTTCCTCCATATCCCTACAATTGTTCCCTCCTTCAGGTATTTATCCAATTCCCCTTTTGAAGGCTCCTATTGAATCTGTATCCACCACCCAATCAGGCAGTGCATTCCAGATCCTAACCACTCATTATATAAAAACGTCTTTCCTCATGTCGCCTCCAGTTCTTTTGCCAATCACCTTCAATCTGCGCCCTCTCGTTGTCGACCCTTCAGCCATTGGAAACAGTTTCTCTGTATTTACTCTAACTCCTTCATGATTTTAAACACCTCCGTCAAATGTCCTCTTAGCCTTCTCAGATAAAGCCTGTCCTTCAAAGTGTTTAAGCACAGTTACATCGGGAGTTCTTGTTTGAGGGAAGCAGCTTTGGAGTAAACAACTACAACATCAATAATCTGTCGTCAAAGGATTTGGGAACAGGTACGTCATGAGGTCTTATCTATGACGTGCACCTTTGATGTAGGCAAAATATGATGTATGAAGGAGCATGGGTTTCAATAGTAATTCAGAGGGCTCAGAAGGGACAGAAACCAAAAAGCCACTCTCTGATCTGGGTTGAGTTGATCCCTTATCCTAAGTATCAATAAAGTCTCTCCCGTATACTACACTATGAAGTGTCAAGTGCTGACTTGAAGCATGTTGTTGCGAATCACAGAGGAAGGACGCTGAGTGCTACTGTTTCAAGAGTCTTGTATCAGATATGCGGACTATGTGGCCCGCCCATCGGAGCTGGTCGAGTGTGATCGATATTTCGATGCTGGGATGTTGGCCTGAGAAAGAGCACTGATGTTGGTATGCCTATCCTGCCAATGAATTTGCAGAATTTTGCGGAGACAGCGCTGGTGGTACTTCTCCAGCGCTTTGAGGTGCCTACTGTACTTTGTCCATGCCTCTGAAGCATAAAGGAGGGCTGGAATCACTACTGCTCTGTAGACCATGAGCCTGGTGCCGGGTTTGAGATCTTGGTCTTCAAATACTCTTTTCCTCAGGTGACCGAAGGCTGCACCGGCACACTGAAGGTGGTGTTGGGTTTTGCCATCGATGTCTGCCTCACTGACAGGAGGCCCCCAAGATATGGAAAGTGGTCCATGCTGTCCAGGGTCTTATTGTGGATCTTGATGATTGGGGGGCAGTACTGTGAGTGCGGTGCAGGTTGGTAGAGAACCTTTGCCTAACGGAGTTCGGCCTCCCAATGTGCTCAAATGCAAGCATCGTCTGCATACTGTAATTCAATGACAGTAGTTGGGACAGCCTTACAACTGGACTGGAGGCGACGGAGGTTGAACAATTTTCTGTTTGTTCTGTAGGTTAGCTCCACTGCAGCGGGGAGCTTGTTGGAGGTTAGAAGAAGCATTGCAGCGAGAAAGATTGCGAACAACATTGGTGCGATGACACCGCCTTGCTTGACCCTGGTCTGCACTTGTATTGGGTCTATGGTGGATCCGTTGGTAAGGATCATGGCTTGCATGCCATCCTGAAGCAGGTGGAGGATGGTGACAAACCTTTGAGCACCGCTTACCTTTACGTGTGCAGAAAGCTTTAATCTTGAGATTGTAACCAGATACCATGCATCCCTCATTAGGATGGCAGGAAGCCCGGAGCAATAAATGCGCTGAGGACTTAAGTTAATTATTCAAATGAGCTGGGGTTGCCAAATTGGGAACAATTAATTCATTATGCGTGGGTTAGTTTGAGCTCGCTGCCAACAATCCCTGGCACCGATTTTGCTGGTTTAGTAAAATTAGGGATAATAATTGTAAAACTCCGTGACATACTTGATTCATTCAAATTCCATTTCAGCTAACACATTCCCAGGTATCCATTATTCAATATATAAAGCACCTGAATTCCTCAGATAGATTCCAGCCTGTAACTCACTCCAACGCATCCATTGTTCTATATATAAACCATTGGGATCCCTCCATTAGAATCCAGCCTATAATTCACTCCCAGGTAGCCATTATTCTATATCGCATGCAGGTACAACAAGCACTTAGGAAGGCATGTTGTCATTTACTATAAGGGGGTTGGAACACAAGGGTAAGAAAATGTTGCTACAATTGTACATGGCTTTTGTGAGACCAAATGTTTTCAGTACTGTGCACAGTTTATCTGAGGAAGGATATACTTGCCTTAGAGGCAGGGCAAAGAAGGCTCACTAGATTAATCCCTGGGATGAGAGGGCTGTCCTATGAAGAGAGATTGAGTAAATTGGGTTTATATTCTCTGGAGGTTAGAAGAATGAGGGGTGATCTCATTGAAACATTTAAGATTCTGAGGGAGATTGTCAGGGTAGATGCCAAGATGTTGTTTCCCCTGGCGGAAGAGTCTACAACTAGGGGGCGCTAGTTGTAGGATAAGGGGTCAGATATTTAAGACAGAGATGAGGAGGAATTCTTCACTCAGAGGGTTGTGAATCTTTGGGATTCTCTATCGCAAAGGGTTGTGGATGCTGATACATTGAGTATATTCAAGGCTGAGATAGATAGATTTTTGGAGTCTCGGGGAATCAAGGGATATGGGGATCGGGCGAGAAAGTGTCAAGGTCGAGCATCAGCCATGATCTTATTGAATGGCGGAGCAGGCTCGAGGGGCCATATGGCCTGCTCCTATTCCTAATTCTTATGCTTTTATAAATCACTTGACCCCTTGATTCCAGCCTATAGCTCACTCCCAGGAAGCTAGTTCTCTATACATAAATCACCTAAACCCACGTATTAAATTCCAGCTGCTAATTCTCCCAGGTATCTGTTCTTCAGAATCTGTTCTTTTCAAACATTCGCTAGCTCTGATGGAGGGTCATCGACCTGAAATGTTAACTCTGTTCTTCTCTCCACGGCTGCTGCCTGATCCGCTGAGATTTCCAGTGTATTCTGTTCTCGTTTTAGGTTCCAGTATCCACAGTATTTTGCTTTTGTCTTCCAGGTGCTTATTATTCCATAAATAAGTCACCCAAACCCCTTGGTTAGATTCCAGCTGGTAACTCACTCCCAACCACCCATTAAAAGAAAGACTTGCATTTATATAGCACCTTTCACGACCACTGAACGGCTCAAATCGCTTTACAGCCAATGAAAGCGATTTGGAGTATTGTCACTGTTGTAATGTGGGAAACGTGGCAACCAATCTCTGTACAGCAACCTCCCACAAAATGTGATACTGACCAGATAATCTGTTTTAGTGATGTTGCTTGCAGGATAAATATTGGCCAGGACACCGGGGATAATGTAATATACTGCTCCACCTAGTGGACTACTGCTCTGCCTAGTGGAATGCAACTGCTCATTTTTACAATACAGCAAGTTTAAGATTGAAGCCGTCTTGAGTATGTGAGTTATAGTGATGTTGTAAAAAGATATCACATTTGGCGAATGAGTTAGGATTATCGGATTCCCAAGCTGAAATTTTTGTTGGTGATTAATCCAGCCAACCAAATAGAGAGACTTGGAGAGGTTCTTTGTTTTGCAGAACAGCTAAAAATCCAAGGTAAATTTCAGCACACTGTTGACGTTGCCAGATTCCAGATGGCCAAGCCTATGGGAATAATAGGGCGCTTGGGTGAGTTCCATCACGAGCGAGAGAATATCTAGAAATGTTTTTCACCGCAAATAGTATCATCGAAGTTTCCGATGATGAAAACCGTAACCTGGTGCTGTTGGAAAGGAAACGGGCTATATTCCTGACTGAAGCAGGCCCCGAGTTATATGAAACCCTGAAAAATGTGCTTGTTCCCGTCAAGCCGAAGGACATGCCACTAACGGAGATTCACAGCTCTACAGGCCTGAGCCCCTGGAAATTGCTAAAAGTTATAATTTTGAAATACGGGATCAATTCATTGATGAGAGTATCAGTGAGTACATTGTAGATTTAAAAAAGCTATCCATTCACTGTCATTTCGGAAGCTTTCAGGACCAAGCATTGCGTGACCGCTTTATTTGTGGGAAGAAAAATGAAGCAATCAGAAGAAAGTTGTTGACAACTCCTAACTTGACATTTGATTTTAGCTTGGTAGACAGCTATATCGATGGATATGGCTGAATAATACTCGCGAGAATTTCGTGCCATTTCCAGCCAACCGAGCTGAATCGCCTGCAGGCTAAAAGTAAAAAGCAGTTGGGCCTCAAGGCCTCAGCAACTAGCCAAGATAACAGTGCATTGAAGTCGTGCTGTCGGTGACTGGAACAAGACATTGCTCAAAGCTGTCCATCTGTGAAGGTAGAGTGTTTCTTCTGCAAGAAGGCATGCTGACTGAATAATAAACTGATGTTTAAGGCCATAAGTGGAAATCACCAGAAACTACATAGTATGGAAGAAAAGAAACAGGACGAAAAGGTTCTGGAGATACACGTCATCAGGAGCACGAGGGTATCTAACAATGATTTGCGATGTATCGTCATCCAAGTAGATGTTGTAGGAACCAGGATACCCATGGAAATCGACATTGGTGCATCCGTGAGCGTAGTATCGGAATCGCCAAGTTGCGTGATTTTCCACTGGAGAAATCAAAGGTAGAGCTGCGAGGCTACTCAGGAGAGAACATTCCTGTGGTAGATCGTATCACCGTATCGGTGAAATACAAGGATCAGTTTCAGAGCTTGCCTCTCTGAGCACTGTCAGGTGACAAGCTTGCCTTAATAGGTACAAATTGGTTGGCATCACTGAAACTGGATTAAAATGAGATTTTTCACGTTGAAATGCGATTTGCATCGAAAGATGATTTCATCAAGCAATATCCGAACGGGTCCGATCCAAGGTTTCAAGGCGAGTGTCAGAGTACAGAAGGATGCTCGACCAGTTTACTGGAAGCCACGACCAATACCAAACGCACTCAAGGAGAAAATTGAGCAAGGACCCAAAAGACGAGAGACTGAAAACATTATCTCTAAGATAGATCTAAGTAATTGGGCTACACCAATTGTTGTTGTACTTAAGGCAGATAGTAAGTTTGTGTATAGCCATGCAAATTATGTATGATGATTATTTTGTTATGATTACTTCTTCATTAATGAGGGAGAAGTGTAATATACTTCTCCATCTAGTGGACTACTGTGGTAATGCAGCCACTGCTGATGTTTACAATAAAGCATGTTCCAGATTGAAGCCATCTTGAGTGTGTGTGCTTTAGTGATGGCGTAAGAAGATATCACAGATAACTCCTCTGATCTTCTTCGAACTAGAGCCTTGGGATCTTTTACATCCACCTGAGAGAGCAGACGGTGCCTCGGTTTAACATCTCATCCAAAAGTCAGGGCAGCGCTCCCTCAGCACTACACTGGGAGTGTCAGCCTAGATTTATATGCTCAAGTTCCTGGAGTGGGTCTTAAAACCACAACCTTCTGGCTCAGAGGCGAGTGCGCTGCCCACTGAGCCACAGCTGACACATTTATTTTATAATAGTCATCCGAACCCCTTGATTAGTGTCCAGCCGGTAACTCGCTCCCAGATATCCATTATTCTACACATAAATCACCCGAATCCCTTGATTAGATGCCAACCAGTAACTCACTCGACGTGCACAAGTAGACAATTTTTCAAATGATTTAAAACAGCCTAACAGATATGATATAATTGGGATTATGGAGACATGGCTCCAGGGTGACCAAGGCTAGGAACTCAACATCCAGGGATATTCAACATTCAGGAAGGATAGACAGAAAGGAAAAGGAGGTGGTGTAGCGTTACTGGTTAAAGAGGAGATTAACGCAATAGTGAGGAAGGACATTAGCTTGGATGATGTGGAATCGGTATGGGTAGAGCTGCGGAACACCAAAGGGCAGAAAATGCTAATGGGAGTTGTGTACAGACCACCAAATAGTAATAGTGAGGTTGGGGATGGCATCATACAGGAAATTAGGGATGCATGCAATAAAGGTTTAGCAGTTATCATAGGTGACTTTAATCTACATATAGATTGGGCTGACCAAACTGGTAACAATATGGTGGAGGAGGATTTCCTGGAGTATAAGGGATGGTTATCTAGACCAATATTTCGAGGAACTAACCAGAGAGCTGGTCATCCTAGACTGGGTGTTAGGTAATGAGAGAGGATTAATTAGCAATCTTGTAGTGTGAGGCCCCTTGGGGAAGAGTGACCATAATATGGTAGAATTCTTTATTAAGATGGAGAGTGACACAGTTAATTCAGAGACTAGGGACCTGAACTTAAAGAAAGGTAACTTTGATGGTATGAGATGTGAATTGGCTCGGATAGATGGGTGAATGATACTTAAAGGGTTGACGGTGGATAGGCAATGGCAGACATTTAAAGATCGCATGGATGAACTTCAACAATTATACATCCCTGTCTGGTGTAAAAATAAAACAGGGAAGGTGGCTCAACCGTGGCTAACAAGGAAAATTAGGGCAAGTGTTAAATCCAAGGAAGAGGCATATAAATTGGCCAGAAAAAGCAGCAAAACTGAGGAATGGGAGAAATTTAGAATTCAGCAGAGGAAGACAAATGGTTTAATTATGAGGGGGAAATAGAGTATGAGAGTAAGCCTGCAGGGATCATAAAAACTGACTGCAAAAGCTTCTATAGATATGTGAAGAGAAAAAGATTAGTGAAGACAAATGTAGGTCCCTTGCAGTCAGAATCAGGTGAATTTATAATGGAAACCAAGAAATGGCAGACGAATTGAACAAATACATTGTCTTCTCTAAGGAAGACACAAATAACTTTCCGGAAGTACTAGGGGACCGAGGGTCTAGCGAGATGGAGGATCTGAAGGAAATCCTTATTAGTCAGGAAATTGTGTTCGGGAAATTGATGGGATTGAAGGCCAATAAATCCGCAGGGCCTGATAGTCTGTATCCCAGAGTACTTTAGGAAGTGGCCCTAGAAATAGTAGATGCATTGTTGGTCATTTTCCAACATTCTATAGACTCTGGATCAGTTCCTATGGATTGGAGGGTAGCTAATGTAACCCCACTTTTTAAAAAAGGAGGGAGAGAGAAAACAGGGAATTATAGACCAGTTAGCCTGACATCAGTAGTGGGGAAAATGTTGGAATCAATTATCAAAGATGTGACAGCAGCACATTTGGAAAGCAGTGACAGGTTCGGTCCAAGTCAGCATGAATTTATGAAAGGGAAATCATGCTTAACAAATCTTCTAGAATTTTTTGAGAATGTCACTAGTAGAGTGGACAAGTGAGAACCAGTGGATGTGGTGTATTTGGCCATTCAAAAGGCTTTTGACAAGGTCCCACACAAGAGATTAGTGTGCAAAATTAAAGCACATGGTATTAGGGGTAATATATTGACATGGATAGAGATCTGGTTGGCAGATAGGAAGCAAAGAGTAGGAATAACCGGGTCCTTTTCAGAATGGCAGGCAGAATGGGATACCACAGGGTTCAGTGCTAGGAGCCCAGCTATTTACAATATATATTAATGATTTGGATGAAGAAATTGTGTGTAATATCTCCAAGTTTGCAAATGACACGAAGCTGCATGGCAGTGTGAGCTGTGAGGAGGATGCTAAGAGGCTACAGGGTGACTTGGACAGGTTAGGTGAGTGGGCAAATGCATGGCAGATGTAGTATAATGTAGATAAATGTGAGGGTATCCACTTTGGTGGCAAAAGCAGGAAGGTAGAATATTATCTGAATGGTGACAGATTAGGAAAAGGGGAGGTGCAACGAGACCTGGGTGTCATGGTACATCGGTCATTGAAAGTTGGCAAGCAGATACAGCAGGCGGTGAAGAAGGCAAATGGCATGTTGGTCTTCATAGTGAGAGGATTTGAGTATAGGAGCAGGGAGATCTTACTGCAGTTGTATAGGGCCTTGGTGAGGCCACACCTTGAATATTGTGTACAGTTTTGATCTCCTAATCTGAGGAAGGACATTCTTGCTTTTGAAGAAGTGAGCGAAGGTTCACCAGACTGATTCCCGGGATTGCAGGACTGACATATGAAGAAAGATTGGATTGACTAGGCTTATATTCACTGCAATTTAGAAGAATGAAAGAGGACCTCATAGAAACATATAAAATTCTGACGGTATTGGACAGGTTAGATGCAGGAAGAATGTTCCCATTGCTGGGGAGTTCCAGAACCAGGGGTCACAGACTAAGGATAAGGGGTAAGCCATTTAGGACCGAGATGAGGAGAAACTTCTTCACTCAGAGAATTGTGAACCTGTGGAATTCTCTACCACAGAAAGTTGTTGAGGCCAGTTCGTTAGATAGAAATATAGAAACATAGAAGCATAGAAATTTACAGCGCAGAAGGAGGCCATTTTGGCCCACGGTGTCTGCACCGGCCGACAAAAAGCCGCACGGCCCTTGGTCAGCAGCCCTAAAGGTTACATACAAACCCATGAACAATGACGGAAAGGCAAAGAGCGCCCAGCCCAACCAGTCCACCTCACACCACTGCAACACCCCTTATACTAAAAACATCTACACTCCACCCCGACCGGAGCCAATGTGTTCTCCTGGGAAAGGCAAAAACCAGATAAAAACCCAGGCCAATTTAGGGAGAAAATATCTGGGAAAGTTCCTTTCTGACCCATCCAGGCGATTCAAACTAGTCGAGGAGATCACACCCTGGCCGTATTGTATTCCTGGCAGTACTTACCATTATATCTGCTCCGTCCAACAAAAGGTCATCCAGTCCAATCCCAATTACCAGCTCTCGGTTCAGAACCCTGCAGGTTATGGCACTTTAAGTGCCCATCCAACCATCTCTTAAAAGTGTTGAGGAGTTCTGCAAACACCACTCTCCCAGGCAGCAAGTTCCAGATCCCCACAACCCTCTGCATAAAGAAGCACCCCCTCCTCAAATTCCCTCTAAAGCTTCCACCAACCACCGTAAAACTATGCCCCCTCATAATAGCCCCCTCCACCAATGGAAATAGATCCTTACTATCCACTATGTCCAGGCCCATCAATATTTTGTATACCTCGATGAGGTTTCCTCTCAACCTCCTCTGTTCCAATGAGAACAAACCCAGCCTATCCAATCTGTCCTCATAACTAAGATTCTCTATTCCAGGCAGCATCCTAATAAATCTCTGCACCCTCTCTAGTGAAATCACGTCCTTCCTGTAATACAGCGACCAGAGCTGCACGCAGCACTCCAGCTGTGGCCTAACCAAAGTATTATACAATGTAAGCATAACCTCCCTGCTCTTATATTCTATGCCTTGGCCAATAAAGGCAAGCATTCCGTATCCCTTCTTAACCACCTTATCCACCTGGCCTGCTACTTTCAGGGATCTGTGGACAAGCACTCCAAGATCCCTTTGTTCATCTACACTATTAAGTGGCCTACCGCTTAATGTGTATACCCTTTCCTTATTAGCCCTCCCAAAGTGCATCACCTCACACTTCTCTGAATTAAATTCCATTTGCCAGTGCTCTGCCCTCCTGACCAGTAGATTGATATCCTCCTGCAGCTCATGATTTCCTCTTCATTATCAACCACACAGCCAATTTTAGTGTCGTCTGCAAACTTCTTAATCATATATCCTATATTTAAATCATTGATATGTACCACAAAAAGCAAGGGACCCAGTACTGAGCCCTGTGGAACCCCACTGGAAACATCCTTCCAGTCACAAAAACATCCATCAATCATTACCCTTTGCTTCCTACCTCCAAGCCAATTTTAGATCCAACTTGCCACTTTGCCCTGGATCCCATGAGCTTTAACTTTCATGACCAGTCTACCATGCAGGACCTTATCAAATGCCTTGCTAAAGTCCATATATACTACATCGTATGCACTACCCTCATCGAGTCTCTTGGTTACCTCCTCAAAAAATTCAATCAGGTTAGTCAAACACTATCTTCCCTTAACAAATGCATGCTGACTGTCCGTAATTAATCCTTGCCTATCCAAATGCATATTTATCCTGTCTTTCAGGATTTTTCCAATAATTTTCCCACCATTGATATATTCAAAAGGGACTTAGATGTGGCCCTTACAGCTAACTGAATCAAGGGGTATGGAGAGAAAGCAGGAATGGCGTACTGAAGTTGCATGTTCAGCTATGATCATATTGAATGGTGGTGCAGGCTCGAAGGGCCGAATGGCCTACTCCTGCACCTATTTTCTATGTTTCTATGTTTCTAATATTCTCCATGCAAATAAGCACTAATTGTGGATTAAAGTTGTATGATACATACTCAAATCCGCAGCTTTATTTCGTCAAGCTGAAAGACAGAAGTGCTACAAACTTTGGAAATAACTGACCTTTCCAGTCAGATTTAATGGCTTTAATCACAGTGATATTATGGTAAGTGCTTTGGTCCTTGAATGCTTAATTTACCTCTGACTTTCTAACTGTGTAATTATATTTATGACTTGCTGCAGCAATGTCCATTGTAAGCTCATGCAGGAAAACTGTAATTATTGCAATGACTCTCCATTTAATTGTAACTACACACCATAATTAATGCTTCATAGTTGCTATGGATTACAGAGCTAATCTCCATATTGTTAATTGGTGACAGCAGAAAGTGTTCATCAATTGCTCGCGAATATATAATGCAGCAGCTTTACGATTTGAAGGCTCTTTTTTGGGGGGGATAATTTACTGTTTGGCAACTTTTCTTTTCTGCTGAATTGCTTGCCCGTTCTCACGAGGAGATACAGCTTTCAGTGGTCCATGACTCATGCTCTGGAACTCCCTCTCGAAACCCTTTCGCCGCTCCACCTCCCGCTCCTCCTTTTGAACACCGTCCTCAAAGCCCAGGGCAAAAGCAAAACACTGAGGATGTTGGAATCTGAAATAGAAACAGAAAATGCTGGAAATCTCAGTGGGTCAGGCAGCATCTGAGGAGTTAACATTTCAGGTCGACGACCCTTTGTCAGAACTGGCGAATGTTTGAAAAGAACGGATTCTTCAGGAGCACTGAAACGGGGGAGGGGAAGAAATAACAAAAGGGAAGGTCGGTGATAGGCTGGAAGGCAGGAGAGATTATAGAGACAAAAGGGATGATGGGCCGAATTGAAATGGTAATGGCAGAAGTTAGAAACAGGTCAGTCTAGATAGGGTGTGAATGGCGGGGTAATGACCAGCTGCCATTGGAGACAGAGAGAAAAAATTTACAAAATCAAAGTGCAGGAATTTCTTCCACAGACAGGCCCATAATCTGGGGGTGCAAAACAATTGCGTGGCTTAAAATATGGTGGATATTTGAGGAGTAAGTGAGTTACCCGGCGTAACCACAACATGCCCGAGTCTCCCCGAACTTTTACGCCCATCCATCAAACCCTCCATTGGAAAAAATCTCCTCCAACAAAATTGGCTGTGCCTCCTACTCTCAAACAGGAGTATCCTCCAATTGCGCATGCTCGGGGGTGGGGTGGGGTCGGAATATTGCGACCTGATTTTCAGACACAGCAGGAAATAAAGTTATTTTTTATGGTCCTTCGACTGAGCATTTTTTATTTAATAATTTTATCCCCATTGAGACCTGTTCTGTATTAATTGCTTTTTTGAATGCATTTTTATGGAAAAGTGCGAGTCACATTAAAAAGTGAACAGCTTCCCTGATTGCAGGTCCTTAAACCCGCTGTGCCTGATGGTTTAAACAAGTTGAAACATTTAAGTTTAATACTTGGAGAAGAAATGTACTGGTTTTGGGCTCGCTGTTTTCTCACAGCCCGATTGCGTGCATTGTTTAATGTCCATTTTGAGTTTGGCTGTACTCTGATGAGATTGGGAAGACGTGAGGATACTTGGGTGCAACTTGACATGGTCAAAATGGGCGCAGCTATGGGCAGAATTTGGAATGCAACCTCTGGCTTGCGGCCAAGGAGGAAATTTCAGGTCTATATCTTCAACCCAGCTTTCGGCATCCTTCCTGTTCTCTCTTTTGCTAAATGACATCAATTTTCCCTTTCCCTTTCCCTTTCAGTGCTACTTAGGAATCTGTTCTTTTCGAACATTTGCCAGTTCTGATGAAGGGACATCGACCTGAAACGTTAACGCTGCTTTTCTCTCCACAGACGCTGCCTGACCCGCTGAGTGTTGACAGCATTTTCTGTTTTTATTTCAGATTCCAGCATCCGCGGTATGTTGCTGTCTCTCAAGCCCCTTGGGATTCTTTGTATGTTAAAAGGCTCAACCTCAAGGAGAGCTGTGGGTGTTGTTGTTGAAGCTGCTGACTCTTCAGGGCTATCAGGAAAGACTGAACAGTCTGGGGGTCTTTAGAAAAGAGAAGGCTGAACGGGTGCCGAACGCTAATAAAGGTCTTTAAGAATGTGGAGTCTTTTGATAGGGCAGATGTAGAGAAGGTACTTCCACTTGTGAGAGGGTCCAAAACTTGGGGCCAGAAATATAAGATATTCACTAATAAATCCAATGGGGATTTCAGGAAAAACATCTTTACCCAGAGAGTGGTTAGAATGTGGAACTTGCTGCCACAAGGGGTAGTTGAGGCGAATAGCATAGATACCTTTAAGGGGAAGCTTGTAAGTACATGAGCGAGCAAGGAATACAAGGATGTATTGATGGGGTGAGATGAAGTAGAGTGTGAGGAGGCTCATGTGGAGCATAAACAGTGGCACGGACCAGTTAGGCTGAACGGCCTGTTTCTGTGTTGTAAATTCGATGTCTGTAATTCTTCTTGGGACGCAAGCCCACAGGCGTTCCAGTGCCTCACCTCCAAGCAACCATCCCAACTAGACTAGCAGAAACCATTGTAGCAGATAACATGAGTCAAGAGAGTGGTAAAAAGAAAGAAAGACTTACATTTACATAGCACCTTTCACAACCATTGGACGTCCCAAAGCATTTTACAGCCAATGAAGTGTGGTCACATTTTGAAGCGTGGTCACTTTTATGATAAAGCAAATGCAGCAGCCGATTTGTGCACGGCAAGATCCCACAAACAGCAATCTGATTAATGACCAGATAATCTGCTTTAGTGATGTTGATTGAGAGATAAATATTGGCCAAGACACCGGCGATAACTCCCCCGCTCTTCTTCAAAATAGAGCCATGGGACCTTTTACGTCCACCTGAGAGAGTAGACAGTGCCTTGGTTTAAGATCTCATCCAAAAGACGGCAACTCTGACAGTGCAACACACTCTTGATACTATCACAGGAGTGTCGATTTTTGTACTCAAGTCTCTCAAGTGGGTCTTGAACTCACAACCTCCTGACTCAGAGATGAGAGCGCTACCCACTGAGTCCCAGTTGACACTGTAACAAAAAAAATTAAGTGGAGGGAACCTAATTAATCAAAGGGGACCTAATTAAGTAAAGTTAAAAACCAAAAGCAAGGCTGTAAGAAAAAAAGCGATACATGCTACAAACGCGGGGAAAATTATAAAACTAGAACTCTCAGGAAGATAAATCATCTTATCACAGTATAAACCAGACAGTTGGGGAAAAATACACTCCAAGGCTAGGTCACATGGGGTGGTAAGAGATTACAGGAAACAAAAGATGATTGAAGAACATCTCAACTGGTTGAAAGCAGTTAGGCCAAGAGGAGAAGAGTTTGCAGACCTGGGAATGATGTGGCACGTAACATATCAGGCGCACAGGGGAGGTAACAAAGCTTGCTGTCAATATAATTGTATTAACCAATTAATATTTGTAATCATAGGTCGGCAACATTTTTTTGACTCAGCAGGGGAACAACAATTGGAAAGCCTCCGCGTGGAACTTCATGATTTTGTATGTATTTTAACTGTATAAAAACAGTAACCCAATGATTATTCGGGTCATCGAGTTATTAAACTCATGTAGAAGCTGTCTCTGCCTTGATCGAGTACTTAATAAATGATTTTTTTCTCCAAAACAGACTTGTGTCGAGTATCTTTGTAATACTCCACATCAATTGGTGCTGCAAGCAGGGTACCTATGGGAAACTGACAGACGGGCATTTACAGAAGCACCACGAGTGAGTATATTTAAACTACCACTTATAATCCAATGTAAGCTGCTAGGAAACGTGTCTGTTGCCCGGGGTACCTGAATCTATGAAAAGTCTGTTATGGTGCAAAAGTCTTGGGGGTAATTTAAATGTGTTGTATATCCATCACTATATAAGTCAAAGTGAGAAACCGGTAGTGGTTGCAGACTCTAGGTTGAAGGAACCAGATTAGGAAGACAATCAGTATTGTTAGACCAGCCAGACGTTAGGGGTGTCCGACAGTTCACAGAATCCGGTGAAGGGGTAGATGTGCCCAAACGTGAGATTATAAGGTATCGATGGGATTGTAGACTCTAGGGAGGGACAATCAGTATTTAAGAATACAGTTTTAAATCAATAGGAAAATATCGGTGGGGCCGTAGACTCTGGGTTTAAGAGAAACCAAGCAGAGGGACAGGTGATATCTGACACAGTGAAACTGATTAATAATGACTATGTTAAGTGACGGGTGGGATCCTAAAATAGAGCAGGCCAAACAGAAATTATGGTGGGAGAAACAGAAAAATAAGAAAACAGCCAAAGCGGGATTAATGGTAATAAGTCAGTGCCCACAATGATGCCCACCTGACGGTTGGGGCAGAGACTGATGAAGAAAAACAAGGGAACCAGGACAGAAAAATAAAATCAGCTTTGTTGAATGAAAAGTTGGTGGGAGTTAATGAATTTTTCATTTGTCTGAAAGCCTGTTTTTTTAAAAAAGAAAAATGGTGTAGCTCCACCCACTTTTTCAGACAGAGAGTTGAAAGTGTTTAACCCTTTGTAATGTTGTCCTAGACGTGGGAAGTTTTAAGAAAGTGTGAACATAGAATTGAATTACATTTTAAGTTAGAAACGCAGGTGTGGATTTATTTTGATTATGATTTATGGAGCGATGAAATGCACAAAGGATGGCTTTGTTTAACAAAAGATAAAACCTTCAGCCTTGCTAAAAAAAAATTTTAAAAAAGAGAAAACAGAACCGACACAGAAGCTTCAGCTCTGGTGCCGAGAAATTTGGTTGTTCTAATTGGATTACAGTAAAAAAAAATGCGTGGTCTATTTTAAAATTAAAATTCTGACACGCTCACTTACTTGTCAAAAGAAAACATGTAATCATTGATTACATAGGGTTGAAAGACAATAAATTTAGTCTAGGAATGAGATAAAGAAAGGGGAATGGAGAGTGTATGTCTTTAAAAGAAGCCTGTGTGGGTTTCTCGAGGCTTCGGGCTCGGGGAAGCTACACCCTCATTTTCCTTTGTGTAGAAGAAAATAGATTTAAATAAAGGATTGGCAGTACAGTATTTGAATTGGGATTTTGAGATATTTCAGGTGATTCTCCTTGATAAACATTTTGGTTGTATTGGAAAATCTTGGGTTTGGAAACCTTTTTGATAGAAATAATAAAAGTACACATCTGTGTAACTTTACCTCGACTACTACGTCAGAAGCTGAAGCTTAAAATGATGTAATTTATGAGTTACTGTATCATAAAATATATCTTGAAGTTACAGAGCAAAAGATTTGCTACTTATGCTATTCCTACTTGGATTGGAGCTTTTATTTAATGTTCTGCTTCTAAAACAGAAGTTATGCACATAATTATAAAACAGGTACTTTGTATTCTGTGATCTGTGAATCAATTAGACATAATACGTTTAAACTATAAGCATAAATGAGAATTCCAATATTTTAAAAAAACAGTATTGCCATATTTGACATTTTTAATTCGAAAATAAATACAAATACTACAAAAGGTTTCAAGTATCACTGGTTAAGAAAAGGCACAACAAAATACTGAGATACATTTAAAATTAAGCCTATTGATAACTATTTCGGTGTTTGAGATTTTTTTTTTGTGTTGATTTATTGAAAGAATGTTTTTCATCAAAAGGACTCGCTAAATAAAATGTTAAATGTGGGTACTAACCAATGATGCCAACCTACAGTTCAAGTGTATGCAAATTTGTAAAATCTGATCTCTTTTAAAAAAAAAGAAATACAACAAAAAAATTTGGAAACAATCTAAAAATGCCATTTTCTCTGATGAAAGAGAAAATGATTTGAGGGAGATGAGAAAAGATATGGAAGTAGCCTTGGAAATGATTTGCGAGAACTTGAATTGCGAACACTTGTATGTTAAGATAGTTTATAAACTATCGCTTGTTTTTGAATGCAGGAAACCAGACAATCCTGGCCAGAATTACTACCCACGATACGAATGAGGTTATGCACCACACCAAATCGAATGACAGGATTAACCCCCTATGAACTAATGACTGGATGAGTAATGAAGTTACCTGAGAGGATAGTTACAGGAGGGGCAGAATTAGGATCATTCCGAGATAGAATCAGGAAGTATGTGATGGAATTGAGTGAGCAGTTGAAAGGTTTGCGACAGGAGGTCCGAGAAAGATAGAGAGAGGAGGATGAAGGTGATGGGGCAAATACCTCAGCTATAATCCCTGAGGTGGGGGCTAAGGTAATGGTTAAGAAAGTGGCAGATAAACCAGGATTCGCACCCTAGGTGGAGCGGACCATATGAGGTGGTAATCAGTTGTGACACATGTGCATAATAAAATGGATCTGGGAAAGGGCACACGCCCGGAGAAACGGTGCAAACAAACCGGTTGAAATGGAAATGATAAGAATCTAATTGAACCCTGGGACGCCAGGCTGTAATCTCTCTACAGGAAAAATGTGGCTCATTGCAAAGATCCTCACCAGCCTGGGAGAAGCGACCATAGCACAGGGACAGCCGACTGAGGAATAACAAGGCGTGTATTACATGGGTTCGGGTGACGTTGGTTATGATGCTGGAAAGCTGATGGTGACGGTTGAAATAACCGTAGACTTAAAGTGCAGCATCGGAGTGATGTCGCTAAAATGTTATACAAAGGGTTTTAAAACACCCGTGGGCCTGGGCCTATACAAAGCTGACAATTTGGGTAAATGAGTCTGCAGTATGTCAGGTAGTCTGGGGGTGGGGGAGAAGAGACAAAAACAATGCACCCGGAAGGAGGGGGTGCAGATTAGGTGTGTGCCACAGTTCACCCAATTCTCAGGAGTACCTCAGGAAGGTCAGAATGAGCAGAAGTTATGCCCGCCCTCCCAAGGCACAAATGGGGCCAGTGTGAGTGGTTCTGGGAAGTTGTTCCCCGAAATAAACTACTGTACCCCCCACCGGAACCTCTGGTATGCCCAGATATGACCGGGGGGTAGTTGGTGATGAAATGAACGAAAGACAGAATCCACTTCGGGGTGCGACAGCGGGTGATAATAGTATTTCTAAACCTGACAGATATAACTAGCCCCAACACGGTGGCACTATATAAGAATCTGACACTATGAGCCTTAAAAGGGCCTGAATCTAACACCATGAAATTCATGGTGACCCGAAAGACGAGGAGAAAGAGGGGCATATTAGAAATGGTAGGTGTGGGCTATGCAGCCTGGGTTTCAATAGTCAACACAATAGACCTTCAGGCCATAGACGGGCAAGTCAGTACTTTAACTCGTACTCTAAAAGGGATGTCGGAAAGAGGAGATGATAACAACGAGCTGCAGGCCTAACTAGGGGATGGGGCTGAACAGGAGATACTGCAGGTAGCCCACACCTTGAGAGATCATGTAAAGACCATTAACCTATTGAACGACTGAACCGCTAAGGCAAGTGTGGCTACCGAATGTGCTGGGTATGGAGCATGGATGCTGGCCTCAGTGGAACATAATTTAGAAGTTACAGAACGGGGAGGTCCCGGACTGGATAACTAACGATGTTTTTAAAACTTGGACGCTGGATAAAAATCCGAGCCAAGCCTGTCAGGTTTGGAGGAATAGCCACGCATGGGTCCCAGAGAATAGATGCATCACTGGCCACCAGAACATAATAGGGTTCGTAGTAAACATTCCACAGTATAACCTTACTGAAGGACAAGATCTATATAAGGTTACAAACATAGGGGAAGTAAGACACCAAACACGAGTAAAGTACCACAAGCTGCATCAGTATGTTATTAAAAATGGGACTAAGACCAAGGGTGTGTCTGTAACAGATTGTTATAAGAATAATCAGGTTGTGTTATGCCGAGAGTCATTTCAGGAGGGCGAGGATAACTGTGGATATGGCCAAGCGAAGGGATGCAGCCTAAGCATCACACCATGGGCGTTGGACTATGAAAGTACAGCAGCATCACAAGGAGACAGGCGGTGGTGCGTCAGCACGACAGCCGCTAACTAGACGGTAGGAGGGCAAATAACATGCCCCGTCGGATGCCCTAACTTCTGTCTGAAGCCGAAACACAAAATCAACATAAAAGGATACACACTATACCCTGAGCTGGAGGAAGAAACCGTCAACAGAATGGTGGTAGATATGATAAAAGCGGGGTATAAAGGTTTTGAGGAGCCACAAGGAAAACCGATACCTAAGTTGAGTGAAGAGCAGTTGACACTGAAAAGGGGTGTGTTTGAACAACAATTTAAATACGTCGTCTTAGAGGAATAAATTGAAAAAGGACACTGACACAGAGCTGGCTGAACTATCGTGGTATGCTCGGTTCTACAACATTGGACTGAATTTGCACATACACCCTTGGATTAGAATTATATCCCATGTGTTCGTCATAGTGCAGCTGGTAGTGGTACTGATACTCCTGGCAGAATGTTCAGGCAGATACAAGAGGCACAGAATAAATAGCTTGGCTAGGGCCATTAACAAAGAACCGAGGAAGCCTTTGCTAGGGCCACATAAGGGTGAGCAAACACAACAATGCCACGAGTACCTGATATGAGTCGTGAGTGTCCCAATCCTATCACCTGATAAACGAAACCAGGGCGGGAGACACACAAATCAAGATAGGGAAAGGAAAATTATTGGTCAGGGTGGGAATTTGGGGTACCATCTGACCAAATGGGGAATTGTAGGGAAAAAAATTAAGTCGAGGGAACCTAATTAATCAAAGGGGACCTAATTAAGTTAAAAAACAAAGGCAAGGCTGTAAGAAAAAAAAGATACATGCTATTAATACAAGGAAATTGATAAAACTAGAACTCTCAGGAAGATAAATCATCTTATCACAGTATAAACCAGACAGTTGGGAAAAATGCACTCCAAGGCCAGGTCACATGGGGTGGTAAGAGATTACGGGAAACAAAAGACAATTGAAGAACATCTCAACTGGTTGAAAATAGTTAGCCCAAGAGGAGAAGAGTTCGCAGACCTGAGAATGATGTAGCACGTAACTCATCAGATAAAAGGCACACAGGGGAGGTAACGAAGCTTGCTGTCAATATAATTGTATTAACCAATTAATATTTGTAATCATAGTAGGTAGGAGAAAATTTTGTGATGCGGCAGGGAAACAACAAATGGAAAGCCTCTGCGTGGAACTTCATGATTTAGTATGTATTTTGACTGTATAAAAACAGTAACCCAATGATTGTTCAGAGGGAACAGCTGGTTTGGGTCACCGAGTTACTGAACTCATGTAAAAGCTGTCTCTCCCTCAATCAATGATTCTTTTCTCCAAAACAGACTTGTGTCGAGTATCTTTGTAATACTCCACATCAATACAGTTCTGAGTAAAAAAAAAAGCTTGAGAGTTTGGAGCAGTTATCCTTTGCAGAAGTGAGTTTCCCTCACATTCCGAATGCTGAGAGATAAAGTAAAAAGTGAGTGACGCTGTATAAAATGTAGAAGATGTGTATTGGCACCAGAGCTATGACTTACCTTGGTAAGTCTTGTAAGGTCATTGAATCTCTTTCTTCACCATACAGCAGTTCTTGAAGAGGTTACACCGACTGCCTCTTCCATCTCCCTCCCGATAGTCTGCACCACTCTGTTATGGAGCCTTCTGCCCTTGATGCCCATCAGGCACTGCATTCTACCAGCTCCCTTTGGCCGGCACAGACGCGATAGGCCAAATCCCACTAACTGCTGAAACCACACCCCTCCCCCCACCCTCGTCACACACACACACCCTACGAGGATTGCTGTTCCTTCTGTCAACCTGCTTCTGTGAACGTGCTGTTGTTCTTGAACTTGCGGAAGTCTATAAAAGGTTCCTGGTTGGAAATTGCAGCGGGACAGCAGCAGCTTCACATTGGATGGTCATCATCATCATAGGCTGTCCCTCGTATCAAGGATGACTTGCTTCCACGCCAAATAGGGACGAGTTCACAGGTGTTTCAAAGAAGGACCTAATATTCCAGGTCCCAAACTACATGTTGAAGGGTGGAAGATGCCTGTGCGTGGATTCTTTTAATGTGGGGTGACCGTTGCACACCAGCCACCACACGGGGTTGACAGAGCGAGGTCTTGGTCCAGTGACAAGGGTTAACCAGGACGACTGGAAACCAGCTCTGCTGCACGGACCTAGTGCGCTCACATATCGCAGTATGGGCTGGCCCCGTGCTGCCCCTGGGCCCTCGCAATTTTCTGGGCCCCGAACTCTCGCCTCTCCTGGGCCCCGATCACATCCCTCTACGAACTCTTGCCGCTCCTTCGCCCCGACCTCGCCGCTCCGGCTGTACCTGCCCGCACTGCAATCGGCGACCTGGATTATGGTGATGTCCAATCCAGTCGCTCTCTTCGAAGCCGTCGCCCTCCTGCAGCAGCACGCGCTGCTTCTTGAAGTGGCACGCCACCCCACGTTGCTCCCTCTGATGGGCCCGGCCTGCTGATGGTCTTGCAGGCCGGG
Organism: Pristiophorus japonicus; assembly: GCF_044704955.1. Lineage (NCBI taxonomy): Eukaryota > Metazoa > Chordata > Chondrichthyes > Pristiophoridae > Pristiophorus > Pristiophorus japonicus. The sequence goes on from NC_091987.1 coordinate 9,309,275, forward strand.
ACTCTGCCGATTTCTGGTTTGGGCCACCGCACACTGCACGTTGGATAGTATTAGGGCCTCTTTGCCACTGAGAAGAAAATACAAGCCCCGGTGAGACTACATCTAGAAAATATACCTTTTAATAATGCAACAACTTTTTTCTCGCTGACTCTTTTATCTTCTTGAGTCCTAATATGCTCTCCTCTTTCACTGTTGTGCAGCTGGAGGCACTTGTTCGTACTGCGTCATACCTCTTTACAGTGCTCGCGATTGGCAGGTTTACTGCTTGCCTCTGGTTAACCTCCTGTCACAACACAGCACAACATCACTGCCACCTTCCCTTTAAGATTCATCCTTCCTGCAACAGGATTGTTCCTAACAGCTTCCAAATGCTCTCCAAAAACAGATGGGATCAGTCTCAGTTTAAATGTCCTGCAGCTGCAGCAAAACAGGCCCAACGCAGTGAAGGGTTTTGATCGAGTAAACAAGGAGAAACTGTTTCCATTGGCAGGAGGGTTGGTATCCAAAAATTAATATGTAAATATTTGGCTTATTTATATTAATTCAGACACGGCTGAGCATATTGAATGATATATCTGCAATAAATGTATTGCGACATGTATTAGTAGCATTGTGCTACGCTGATCAAGAATTGATCTCTTTTTAGTTAATTCAGTCCAGGATGTGGGTGTCGCTGGCAAGGCCGGCATTTATTGCCCATCGCTAATTGCCCCTTGAGAAGCTGGTGGTGAGCTGCCTTCTTGAACCTCTGCAGTCCGTGTGGTGAAGGTGCTCCCACAGTGCTTTCAGGGAGGGAAGTACACGTCTTTCAAACAGTCTGGTACAATGGAATGACTCGCTGGGCCATTTTAGAGAGGAACTATGAGTCAACCACATTGCTATGGGTCTGGAGCCACAGATAGGCCAGACCGGGTAAGGACAGCAGATTTCCTTCCCATTAGTGAATCCGATACGACACTCTGGTAGTTTCACGGTCACCTTTACTGACATTAGCTTTTTATTCCAGATTTATTTCATTAACTGAATTTAAATTCCCCAGCTGCCCTGGTGGAATTTGAGCTCATGTCTCTGGATCATCAGTCCTGGCCTCTGGCTTACTAATCCAGTAACATAACAACTACGCTACTGTACCCATAGTATATTCATAGAATGGCTTAAAACATATTCATAGTATTATATATTCATAGAATGGCTTAAAATGTATTTTAATAACCCATCTATCATAACCATGCTTTGTATTTCAGCTCCGATTGCTTTAATCAATCCCCTTTAACTTGTTTTTATATTTTTCCCCTTCCATTGTGCTACATGTAGCTTTATGCTTTAATCATAATCTCTCTTTGCTCGCATTCCCTATAGTACCTCCACATCAGTCTATTCCCTCTGTTACTCTCCTTCCCTAGTGATGTATAGCTGTCTCCAGCTCCGTGTTTAGTTTTTCTAAACATGATCCACTTCCTCCCATGCTCGCTCCTCCTTATCTCTGCAATCTACTTCAGCTTCACATCCCCCCGAGATGTCTGCGCTCCTCAAATTCGGCCCTCTTGAGCGTCGCTGATTATAATCGCTCAACCATTGGTGGCCGTGCCTTCAGCTGCCTGGGCCCCAAGCTCTGGAACTCCCTCCCTAAATCTTTCCGCTTTTCTACCACTCTCTGTCCTCCTTTAAGACGCTCCTTAAAACCTCCCTCTTTAACAAGCTTTTGGTCACCTGCCGTAATTTCTTCTTACCTGGCTTGGTGTCAAATTTATTTATTTGTCTTGTAACACTCCTGTGAAGCACCTTGGGACATTTTATTGCGTTAAAGGCGCGATATAAATATAAGTTATTATTGTTGCTTTGAATGGCGATATCCGGTGCAGTCCAGCTTCCTTAATTCACCCCTCAACAGGAACAAAAGGAAATGAGAAGGGGAATGTTGCCCACTATATTTAGTGCCGCGAGCCGTCAGTTTAGAGAGGCATTTATGTGGGCCAATGAGCAGATCACTCACACTGCCAGTGAGGGCTGGTAGATGCCACAGCAAGATGCAACAAATTGGACGACTAGAACATGCCTGAAAATAAAGAGTCTCATGCGACAAAATTAATATGTAAATGTTTGGCTCATTTATATTAATTCAGACACAGGTGAGCATATTGAACGGTATATCTGCAACAATTTAATTCCAACATGCTACATCGTGCTACACCGACCAAAAAATTGCTTTCTTATTTTTATTATTCATTCCTGGGATGTGGGCGTCGCTGGCAAAACCAACATTTATTGCCCATCCCTAATTGCCCTTGAGAAGGTGGTGGTGAGCTGCCTTCTTGAACCGCTGCAGTCCGTGTGGTGAAGGTGCTCCCGCAGTGCTGTTAGGGAGGGAGTTCCAGGATTTTGACACAGCGACAATGAAGGAACAGCCGATATATTTCCAAGTCAGGATGGTGTGTGACTTGGAAGAGAACTTGGAGGTGATGGTGTTCCCATGCGCCTGCTGCTCTTGTGCTTCTAGGTGGTAGAGATCACGGGTTTGGGAGGTGCTATCGAAGAAGCACCTTCTAATTAAAAGCATCTTCTAATGTATGCATGCAGATGCTAAGGTCTGGTCTGCCTGCTCCTTGGAACAGTGAGCTCCAACACTAAAAGAAGGTATTGTGGGTCTGCCATCCATTGTTCATTAGCCCTCATTAGTTTGCTCTGACACCAATTGTACGCTGAAGAAAGAAAGAAAGAAAGAAAGAAAGAAAGAAAGAAAGAAAGAAAGCAAGAAACAGAAAGACTTGTATTTATAAAGCTCCTTTCATGACCGCAGGACATCCCAAAGCACTTTACAACCAATTAAGTACTTTTAAAGTGTAGGAATTGCTGTAATGTAATGAGGAAACTATCAATATCCTTATCAGTATGCTATCAATATATTTATTCTGGCCAGAGGATCCAGCTTTAGTTCTGCTTGTTAACTCAATCCAAACAGTATCATTTTCTGTCTTCCCTTTGAATGTCATTGACTCAGGGAAGTACAGGACTGGAAAACAATTCCCTCATTGTCCATACCTTCAAATACTGACTCAATTCTCTCGTCACTACTACAGTTCTACTCTCAGCATCCATACGTAATCCTTTCCACAGGTTTACCAATTAATGTAAACTGTCTCTGCAGCTTCTCTTTTCTGAGCTTGAGTCCGTGACTGGGAATCGCCTTGAAGCTACTCCCAGCCCTCCCCCGTACTTCTGTTGGAAGTGCAGCGGAAACCCTCTTTACATGGGTAAAGGGGAAAGCCTTTCCAATTCATAGATGCCGTAGGGTTGTTATTGGGGACCTTACGAGCTGGAAGCTTGCCATCAATGATGCCCTGAGATTTAGGGAAGCCTCCCATCTGGTAAAAGCGTTCCACTCCCTTGTGCAGTTAACTGCTTACCATGGGGAATTTTTAAAAAAGTATTGCCCCCTCGCACCCCCCCCCCTGCCCCCTATAAACAAAGCTGCTCTGACTCATTCCGAAGGCAATGTGCAAAACGACACCAGTGGTGACATGAAAGGATTCTGTCGCATAATTTTCATTTTAAAATTCAGCACTGTGGTGACCTTCACTCCGATGAGCAGACTGTTGTGGCGCTAGATCTGCTCAGTAGCTTCCTTCTCCCACAGCGCCAGCAGATGTCGATGGCAGTTCGCCCGCGGACAAACCCAAGCAGGAGTGTCGGGATCTGAAGACTTGCCTTTCTGGGCTGAGTCCAATGGGTGCCAGACACTTGCGATCCAAACGGACCTGGCCCTTTCTTCTCGTCTGCCTGAACTTCTCTTCCTCCGGCAGCTCCACGCCAGCTCTGGGAAGACCTGGTGGGAAGCCCACGCTGAGCACACTGCGCTCTTGCTGAGGAGGTAGCTGCTGTCAGCTGCAGTGCTGTGGGAGAAGGAATCTTGTACTGCCGAAAGGTAGCACAAAAAAGCAGCGGGAAGTCGTGTAGCTCAGAGAGTGCTCAGACTGCAGGCTCAAAGGGCCCAAGAAATCCAAGCCTGCCACAGTGTTGCAATCTGTCAATCACATCGGTAGGAATTTATCTTCTCCAATAGGGGGCCATAGTGAGTGGCTTAGCCAGTCACATACAGTTCACAAGGCATAATAAAACCCCAGTCAGTTGGGTTGAGGTCATCCACGGTGAGGCATGTCGTCGTGAACCTAGTGGATGAACTGGTAATGTGTAGTATGATTGTTAAACTTTTGTTAATAAACCAATTTGTTCTTAATAGCAATGTGTTGCTCTGACTTCTTAAGTAAGAAACCATGAAGCAAATACATTACGGGGCTAGTGCAGGAAAGTTGAATTGATATAGAAGATCAGCCATGATCTAAATGAATGACAGAGAAGGCTTGAAAGGATGAACGCACTACCCCTGCTCCTATTTCTTATGTTCTTATTTTTTTCTTTTAATTCATTCACGGGATGTGGGTGTCACTGGCAGGGCCAGCATTTATTGCCCATCCCTAATTGCCCTTAACTGAATGGCTTGTTCGGCCATTTCAGAGGGCTGTTAAGAGTCAACCCCATTGCTGTGGGTCTGGAGTCACATATAGGCCAGACCGGGTAAGGGCAACAGATTTCCTTCCCAAAAGGACAGTAGTGAACCAGATGGGTTTTTAAACAACATTCCAGCCGTTTCATGGTCACCATTACTGATGCTAGCTTTTTATACCAGATTTATTTATTAATTAACTGGATTTAAATTCCCCAGCTGCCGTGGCGGGATTTGAACTCCGGATCATTAGTCCAGGCCTCTGAATTACTAGTCCAGTAACATAAGCACTATGTTACCGTTCCCTATTTTTATGTTCTTGCGACGCTCATGTGGAACATAAACAGCAGCCCAGCCCAGCTGGGCCGAATGGCTTATTCCTTTACTGTACATTCGATGACACCTGTTCCAGTGCTGTGGCAGGGTGGAAATACGATTAGTAGAATTCAAATAGTTACAGGAAAGATGCACACTGATTTGAGAGGTGGCAACCCTTTCAACGACCTTGGAGGGGAGAGGGCGATTGAGATTGGGTTTGTGGTGGTAGTTTGCTCGGACAGAAGGGTCGAGCGGGGGGTGGGGGGGGGGAGGGTATTGGCGGAAGAGGGTGATGATGGCAATTTTGAAATGACAGTACCTGCGGAGAGGGAACCATTCACAGTGTAAACTCGCATTGGTCAGCAGTTTAGTGGGAGAAGGAGATTGATCTAATGGTACAAGATGAGTTTGGATAAAGCTTGAGGGGAGGTCGAAGAGAAACTAGGGAATGTTTAGATGAGGACAGTGGGGAGATTTGGCTTCATGAACAAGGGGCAGCGAAGACGCAGCAGATGCAGCCGAACAGTTGTTTCAATCTTAGTGATATAAAATACATAAGCTCTTTACAGTGGAGGGGAAGGGGAGAGCAATTTATGAAGAAGGAGAAGGTTCTTATCCTTGTTTTCAAATCCCTCCATTGCCTTGCCCCTCCATATCTCCATATCTCCGTAACCACCTCCAGCCTTTCAACCCCCCCCTCCACCGCACCCCGCCCCCCGCCCCCCCAGCGATCTCTGCGCTAATCCAATTCTAGCCTCTTGGGTATCCCCGATTATAATTGCTCCATCATTGGCAACCGTGCCTTCAGCTGCCAAGTCCGCAAAGCTCTGGAATTCCCTCCCCAAACCTCTCCCCCTCTCTACCTCTTCCTCCTACATCAAGTTGCTCCATAAAACTTATCTGATTGGCCAGGCATTTTGGCCACCCGTCCTAATATCTCTTATGAGGCTCGTTGTCGACGTGTTTGTTTGATAACTCTCCTGTGAGAAGCCTTGGGAGGTTTCTTACTGCGTTAAAGGTGCAATAGACAATCCAATTTGTTGGTGCAGAGCAAAAAAAGAAACTGGTGGTTATCTTTGCTCCCCAGGATGACCCGGGAATAGTCAGCGGCCGTGGTTGAGTATAAGAACATAAGAAATACGAGCAGGAGTAGGCCATACGGCCCCTTGAGCCAGCTCCGCCATTTAATAAGATCATGGCTGATCCGATCATGGACTCAGCTCCACTTCCCCGCCCGTTCCCCATAACCCCTTATCACCTTATCGTTTAAGAAACTGTCTATCTCTGTCTTAAATTTATTCAATGTCCCGGCTTCCACAGCTCTCTGAGGTAGCGAATTCCACAGATTTACAACCCTCTGAGAGAAGAAATTTCTCCTCATCTCAGTTTTAAATGGGCGGCCCCTTATTCTAAGATTATGTCCCCTAGTTCTAGTCTCCCCCATCAGTGGAAACTTCCTCTCTATGTAACAGTTACGCTCAAGTCTACATCCCTGCAACGAAGCTCTACAGGGAAAACTAGGAGGCATTTTATGCTGTGCTGAGCTGTGCTACCACGCCACAAGAGCTGTCAAAGCAACCCAAGAACATTTCATATAGGACCCTTGCAGTGAACAGAGGAAGGAGATTTTCAACCCATCAGTGTGGGCTGGATTCAAGATCAGGTCCCAGACAAGAGCAGTTTGTGTTGAACCCGCTCTGACAACCAGTCCCTTATGTATTTTACTAAACAAACTGGAGTTTTTAAGTTGTAATTTATTTAAATAGATATAGAAATTATACCAGTCCTCGCAGCAACTCCCTTTAGTATATTGGTGAATAACAATCACCATTATAACTTGTCAAAGGTGAAATCAAATTCTAATTTCAGCAAATAAAAAAAGTCAAACAGAAAAGCTTCTATAATTTGTCAATTTGCATTAAGACATAATTAGAAGCAAAAGGCATAATAGATTTAAACAGAGGGTATTATGAGATTAATAGTTTAATAATAGAGAGTGGCAGGATGTGATATAATTGATTCAGAAAAGTACAGTGACGGATAGTGTGACCGTGTGTTCGAATTCAGCTTCTTCGATCTGATCTTGCCATGTCAGCTGCTGAGTCAGAAGGTTGTGGGTTCAAGTCCCACTCCTGAGAACATAATCCAGGCTGATACTCCCAGTGTATTACTAGAGGAGCACTGCACTGTTGGAGGGGGCCGTCTTTTGGATGAGTGTTAAACCGAGCTCCTGTCTGCTCTCTCAAGTGGACGTAAAAGATCCCATGGCACTATTTGAAAGAAGAACAGGGGAGTTCTCCCCAATGCTCTGTTCAATATTAATCCATCAACTAACATCACTAGCACGACATTAACTGGTCGTTATCTCATTGCTGTTTGTGGGACCTTGCTGTACATCAGTTTGTTGCCATGTTTCCTACATTACAAGAGTCACTACACTTCAAAAGTACTTCATTGGCTGTAAAGCGCATTGGGACGTCCTGACGTTCTGAATGTTGCTATATAAATGCGAGTTCTTTCTATATTTTTTTCCGTCCAAGATGGAGCTTCCAAATTAGGTGGAATGCTTCTCTTCTGAAGGAAGGATGGAAAACCAAAGTACGAGTCAACCAGTGACACTTGCATGTACCTGCTATGGGCCAGGTGATGAACGGTGCGGACAGAATGAAGTCACCTTGTCTGTTCACATGACGTGTGTCTCTGGAGCTCCTGGTTAAGCAATGCCTCGATTCCAAAATTCTCATCCTTGTTTTCAAATCCCTCCATGGCCTCACCCCTCCCTATCTCTGGAATCTCCTCTAGCCCCACGACCCCCCCGACATGTCTACGCTCCTCTAATTCTGCCCTCCTGAGCATCCCTGATTATAATCGCTCAACCATTGGTGGCTGTGCCTTCTGCTGCTAGGCCTCAAGCTCTGGCACTCCCTGCCTAAACCTCTCCGTCTCCCTACCTCTCTCTCCTTCTTTAAGACGTTCCTTAAAACCTCCCTCTTTGACCAAGCTTTTGGTCACCTGCTCTAATTTCTCCTGATGTGGCCCGGTGTCAAATCTCTTCTCATAATATTTCTGTGAAGCTCCTTGGGATGTAAAAGGTGCTATATAAATATAAGATGTTATTGTTGTTGAATGGAAGGTGACGAGAAAAATAACTCAGAAATGGGGAAAACAAAGGGTGTTTGTGGAACCTGCTCTGGGTCCATCTTGCTGATCGACTTCACATGTCTGGCTTCAGTCCCCCAGTACCGTCCGTCATGTTTGCCTGATGTTTAGCCGACGATATTAGGTGTTTTTGCGCAGGCTGCATTCCAGCTGTCTCGGAGATGTTGGCAGTGCAATAACCGCTTTTCTGAAGCTCAGGCTGTGTAAATGGGCTGGTAATTTTGCAAGGAAGCCCGGAGGCTTTCTGTTATGTATCCTCCCAGATAAAAAATCTTGCAATTCTTCAAAAAAAAAGAAGCAAACGGAATTAAAAAAAAACCTTTCTCAACTCTGGATAAATGATTTAATTCTCGAGAGTCCATAGGTGCGATTTTTGCATCAGTCCAACAATGTTACCTGGTTTTACAGAATCCCATCCTGGTTTATTATTGAAGACTTCCTTTTCTCTCTCACTCATGTTTCTTTTGCAAGATAGCAAGGTCCAAGGAGCTCTACTGAAGGAGGAGCCAAGCACATTCTTCTGGGCTGAAAGAAAACAGAGAAAGTTTACAGTACAAGCTTGAAGGCCGTTGACGTCAATACTTATTTGAACCTGACTTTATTCAGCGCCTTTCACAATCTCAGGACGTTCCAAAGCGTTTACAGCCAATGAAGTACTTCTGATGCATAGTCATAATGTAGGAAACTGTATGTAGTCATAATGTAGGAAACACGGCAACCAGTTTATGCACAGCAAGCTCCCACAAACAACAATGAGATAATGACCAGATAATCTGGGGTTTTTTTTGTGACATTGGCTGAGGGATAAATATTAGCCCCAGGACCCTGGGGAGAACTCCCCTGCTCTTCTTTGAAATAGTGCCATGGAATCTATTATGTCCACTTGAGAGAGCAGATGGAGCCTCGGTTTAACGTCTCATCCGAAGGATGGCACCTCCGAAAGTGCAGCACTCCCTCAGCACTGCACAGGGAGTGCCAGCCTAGATTCTGTGGTCAAGTCTCTGGAGTTGAACTTGAACCCACAACCTTCTGACTCCGGCGTGAGTGCTGCCCACTGAGCCACAGCTGACACCTGTAGTACAATGGGAGAAGATACGATGGTAAGTACTGCAGGGAATCGAATATGGCCACGGTGATCTCCTGGACTAGTTTCAATCGCCTGGATGGGTCGGAGAGGATATTTCCCAGGTGTTTCTTTCCCAATTGGCCTGGGTTTTTATCTGGTTTTTGCCTCTCCCAGGAGATCCCATGGCTCCGGTTGGGGTGGAGTGTACAATGTTTCAGTGTAAGGGGTGTCGCGGTTGTGTGGGGCGGACTGGTTGGGCTGGGTGCTCTTTACCTTTCCGCCATTGTTCATTGTTCATAGGTTTATATGTAACCTTCTGCTCTGCTGACCGGGGGCAGTGTGGCTCTTTGTCGGCCGGCGTGAACACGATGGGCCGAAATGGCCTCCTTCTGCGCTGTAAATTTCTATGTTCCTATTTCTAATATCCATTGGCTCCCAAGCTTAAACTGCTCCTTCTCAGCAACAGTAGCAACTCAACCGGCCCATCACAGGGACGTGCGAGAGAACACGGGTTAAGTCATCCTTGTTTACAATTCCCTCCATGGCCTTGCCCCTCCCTATCTCTGTAATCTCCTCCAGCTCTACAATCACCTGAGATGTCTGCGCTCCTCTAATTCTGCCCTCTTGAGCATTCCTGATTATAATCGCTCAACCATCGGTGGCCGTGCCTTCAGCTGCCTCGACCCTAAGCTCTGGAACTCCCTCCCTAAACCTCTCCGTCTCTCTACCTCTCTGTCCTCCTTTAAGAGGCTACTTAAAACCTACCTCTTTGACCAAGCTTTTGGTCATCTGCCTGAATTTCTTATGTGGCTCGGTGTTAAATTTATTTGTTTTGTCTTTTAACACTGTTGTGTATCACCTTGGGACGTTTTACTCCATTAAAGGTGCTATATAAATAAAAGTTGTTATTGATTTTCCATCCTTCCGTCAGGGAGAAGCACTTCAGCCAATTTGCTGTCTCCAGAAAATCCTGGTTGAGGTACCAGACTCAGTGCGTGAGATAGGAGAAGCTGAGTTCTATCACACAGTTAGACTCTGCGCCAATGTATAATTTCCTCAATCAATTCTATCAAATAAACCTTCACTCTCTTTTAGCCCCAGGCCTGCGAACAACTCTTTGTAGTACTTCTCTTATCTGCACATGCTGGGTTGAGTACAGAACAGATTATAACTTGTAGGGTAGGTACCTCCCAGTATGGAATGGCAGGCCAACCAGCACTTCCTTATTTGGCGGGAATCCAAATTGTGATATTACGATTTCCTTCCCTCAGTACAAGTTGCAAAGCACGCAGTTAGGAACATTAGGAACAGGAGTTAGGGCATTTAGACCCTCGGGCCTGCTCCGCCATTCAATTAGATTACTGCTGATCTGCCTCTCGACTCCATTTTCCTGACTTTGTTCCATGTTCCTCAATACCTAACAGACATCTACCGGTCTCAGACTTGAGATTGACCAAGCGTTCACAGCCTTTTGGAGGGGGAGCACAGAGAATTTTTCGGATTGCCACTACCCTTTTTGTGAACACGTGTTTCCTGATCCCGTTCCTGAATGACCCAGCTCTAATTTTAAGATGGTGTCCCTTTAGTTAGATGGCAGGAGTCACTTTTGTTTCACAGAAAGTCATCGGTCACTAGGATAGCTTGGCCGTGCTCGCCATAGCTGGTAAGTGCCACAGTGATGTAGCTGGGGGTGCTTTGCTGAGGCAATTGCGGGGCATTCGAAAGGGAGCAGGATGAGTTCCTGCATGTGGAAGACATCTCGGGGCGAAAATTGCCCCTCTAGAAAAGGCCTGTTAGCATCACCGGGTTGCGGTAACGGAGCGCTAAAGAGTCTTTGCCCAGGTGCGAAAGCCTGAGCCCCCCCCCCCACCCCGGGAATTGCCCACTGGCGAAAAGTGGTTGGCACTGTGCCCCATGATTAGCGCCACTGGTGCAGCGCACGTGCAGCGATGACGTCATCGCCGTGCCTGCCGACCCCTTTGCACCCCTCAGGGAAAATTGCCCAGCGAGGTCGGCGTGGGCCAATGGCACGGGCAGCTTCTCGGGGCCAGCCCCTGTCGGCGGCTGTGGCACCCCGGCCATCCTTAAAGGGGAGGTGGTAGAGCCACGGCCACCATTGTTGGGCCGCGCTACCACCTCCCCTTTAAGGGCGGCCGGGGCATCCCGCCAACATGCAAACTGGCACCCGCTCTTGGGTGCAAGGCCATTGGCCCGGCCGAAACCCTCCCTGGTGGCCCAGTGGACCTAACTTAAAGAATCGCACCACTCTCCCCTTTAAGTGAAGGGGAGAGCCGTGGTGATGCACCAGAGTGATGATGTCATCAGCGCTACGCTGATGAGTGACAGCGGCGGAGACTCCGCCCACTCCCCCCCAACCTCCGCCCCCCCAACCTCCGCCCCCTCTAGTGTGCGAACTTCCGCTCACTGCCGCACTTCCGCCCCCATTATGACCGACTTCCGGTCCGCTGGGATAAAAAAAGCCAAAGAGCGGAATGTCCCTCAAGAGGCCATCGCCTCCACCATGCCGGTAAAAACAGTCGAGACAGGGTAAGTGCGCCACATTTTCGGTGGGGGGCAATTTTGTCCCCTACATTTCTTTGTCTGTTTAACTGCATTGGGTGACTTGAGGAAGGGTGCAAGTTTGACGGTGTGTGTATGCTGCCCGGCCAGAATTTTTGGCTCCAACTAGAGATGACGGCTGCTGTGTCATGAACGAACGCTAGGGCAGAGGTACCGACGGGCTGCTTTCGATGTGGACGTGAAGGTGACTAATGTGAAACATAAAAAAATCTTATGGGGCTTGAAGGGTTAATGCTGAGGAAATGCTTCCCCTACTTGGATATCTAGAACACAGGGTCACAGTCTCAGAATAAGTGGTTGCTCCTTTAGGACAGAGATGAGGAGACACATCTTCACTCAGAGGGTGGTGAATCTTTGCAATTCTCTACCCCAGAGGGCAGTGGATGCTCAGTCATTGAATATATTCAAGACAGAGGTTGAAAAGTTTTTGGAAGCAAAGGGAATTAAGGGATATGCGGCTAATGTGGGAAGGTGCAGTTGAGGTAGAAGATCAGCCATGATCTTACTGAATGGTGGAGCAGGCTCGAGGGGCCAAATGGCCTATTCCTGCTCCTAATCTTATGTTTCTATGTTCTTATGTGTGTGTCTCTGATAATGTGTGTTTTATTAAAGGTGCCGGACAAACAGAGCTCCTAATGACCCGAACGTCATTATATTTTGCAGGACTATAAATTTAGGTTTAAAGTTTCAATTCAAGGTACTTTGCTTTTCTATTTCTGTGGCAAAGCTGAAACCTTGTCAGAGGGGTGGGGGGTGTTCAAAAATAAGGGTCATGAATATAAGGTAGTCATTAATAAATGCCAATAAAGAATTCAGGTGAATTGTTATCACTCTGAGAATGCGGAACTCACTATCACATGGACTGGTTGAGGCAAATAGCATAGATAAAGAGAGAAAGACTTGCAATTATATAGCGCCTTTCACGACCACCGGACATCTCAAAGCGCTTTGCAGCCAATGAAATACTTTTGGAGTGTAGTCACTGTCGTAATGTAGGAAACGGGGCAGCAAGCTCCCACAAACAGCAATGTGACAAGGACCAGACAATGGGGTAGAAATTCCGAATTCCCGGGTCCGTACGAAGTTTCTACGGACCCGGGAAGGCATCGGAAAAGTTGGTTTTCGGCACTCAATGCGCGTGCACTGAAAGCCAGCTTTCCAATCTGTCAAGCTGGAGCTTGACAGAACATAGCCAGATCGGGTGCGAGGACATTTGTATGTGCAAGATTGCAATATTTACCCATACCTTGCCCAGCAAATGTCCTCAAAAATCTTGCGCCTGAAAAAGCAGGCGCATAGCCTACTTTTACAGGTGCAAAAGTTTTAAAATACACAAAAACATATTAAAATAAAGTTCTGAAAACATATTTTATTGTTAAACACCCTCCCCATTATGGTAAGTTTATTTTAAGGCATAATTAAAAACATTTTTTTAAATCGGGAAAATATATAATTTTTTATAAGACATTAATAACTTTAATTTCAATGAATCTTAAATATACAGTGTGTATTTTCTATTTTTTATTAGTGTTTTGGGTGTTTGGGGGGGTTTCTCATTCATATTTATGGGAACTTACGGAATTCCCATTATTATGAATGAGAAAATACTTACCTGTGATTGGGTGTCCAGGCACACATGACTCCTGCGCACGTCCCTACGAGCACGAGTTGCAACGTGCAGGGAGAGGAGGCCGGTGGATCTGGAACTCGAACGGGCGCAGAGGCTTCAGGTAGGTGCGCATTTTTTCTCTAAAATCCAGTCGAACGCCCGCAGGAAGGAGAAAGCAGAATTTCTACTCCATTCTGTTTTTGTTATGTTAATTGAGGGATAAATATTGGCCAGGACACCGGAGGTAACGCCCCTGCTCTTCTTCGAAATAGTGCTGTGGAATCTATTGCATCCACCTGAGAGAACAGGGGCTAGGTTTAATGTCTCATTTGAAAGATGGCACCTCCAACAATGCAGCACTCCACTGGAGTGTCAGCGTGACTTTATGTGCTCAAGTCCCTGGAGTGGAACTTGAACCACACCCTTCTGACTCAGAGGCAAGTGCGCTACCCACTGAGCCACAGCTGACACTATAGAGTGAGATGAGGAGGGTTGAGAGGAGTCTCGTGTGGAGCATAAACACAGCATGGATCAGTTGGGCCAGTTTCTGTGCTGTCATTTCTATGTAATTCTCTGAAAAATGTTAACCAGTCTTTCCCTTCAGATGTCGACTGACCTTTGTATGTGTTACAGTTGAAGATTTTCCAAATTCAAGGTCTTTTCCTTTTATCTCAAAACTTTTGCCTTTTCATTGTGCTGGGGCTTCACGTCCCTTGATCAGCTTTGATATCGCCACTAAAAATCGTTTGAAGTGAGTTAGATCAGAAAGATTGAATATGTGGAGTTCGTTACATGGGGAATACTGAAACGAGTTCCGCAGAAAGCTTTGGAAAGCTGGAAGTCTTATATAGGGAATAACATAACTGGGAGTTAATTAACCAGAAAATAATAGCTATCTGGGAGTGAGTCACAGGCTGGAATATAAACAAGTGTTCAGATTGTTTAAATATCGAGTAATGCATACCTAGGTGTGAGCTGCAGGCTGCAACCTAATCGAAGGGTTCAGATGGATTATATATGGAATAATAAGAAAGAAAGACTTCCATTTAGGTAGCGCCTTTCACGACCATGGATGTGCCAAAGTGCTTTCTAGCCAATGAAGTACTTTTTGAAGTGTAGTCACTGTTGTAATCTAGGAAACACGGCATCCAATTTGCATACAGCAAGCTCCCACAAACAGCAACATGGTAATAAACAGATAATCTGTTTTTCTTTATTGATGGTGATTGAGGGATAAATATTAGCCAGGATACCAGGGAGAACCCCTCTTCGAAAAATAATGCCACAGGATCTTTTATGTCCATCTGAGAGAGCAGTTTAACATCTCATTTGAAAGACAGCACCTCCAACAGTGCAGCATTCTCTCAGCACTGCACTGGAGCATCAGCCTAGATTTTTGTGCTCAAGTCTCTGGAGTGGGGCTTGAACCCACAACCTTCTGACTAACAGGCGATACTAGCTGAGCCACGACTGACATGCTAATGAGTAGCCAGGATTGAGTTATAGGCAGGCATCTAATCAAAGGATTCAGGTTGTTATATATTTGGAATAATAGATACTTGACTGTAAGTTATGGACTGAAATCTAATGATAGGGATCCGATGGCGTAATGAATTGTAAGGAAAAAATTAAATATATTTCATACAAATCCCTAAGTGAGGTTAAATCCTTGAGCTGATTCCCTCGTAAGTGTGCTATTTTACAATATGTTCTGCCTTGTATGTGTGAATTCTATTGCCCATAAACGTGTGGAACATGCGAGGGTTATTTGGCTCACTGCTTCCACCAATCATGTCTGATGCACCTTGTCAGAGGCTGCTGTCATCCACACAGTACCCCGAGGTTGGCAATTCATCACTGCTAAACTGACAAGCAGATGTCGCTTGGTGAAGTTCATTGCGGACCCTCGAAAGTGCTGAACGTCACCTTACCCATCAACTGTCGGACGTCCTGACATCAAACAGCACCACCACTCAAAGGCACAGTAAAGGAGACTCCCAAAACGACCGCTCTACTCGGAGCTCCGTCACTTCAAGCGAGTCCCAGGTGAGCAGAGGAATGCTTCAAGGACATCCGCAAAGCCTCCTTGAAAAAGTGCAACATCCCCACCGACACCTGGGAATCCCTGGCTCAAGACTGTTCAAACTGGAGGAGAAGCATCTGGGAAGGCCGCCGAACATCTCGAGTCTCTTCGCCGGGAACATGCGGAAGCCAAGCGCAAGCAGCGGAAGGAACACGCGACAACCCAAGCGCCCCACGCACCCGTCCCTTCAACCACCGTCTGCCCCATCTGTGACGGAGACGGTCGGTCCCGCATTGGTCTCATCAGTCACCTGAGAACTCATATTGGTGTGGAAGCAAGTCATTCTTGACTCCGAAGGACTGACTAAGAAGAAGACACAAGACTCCCACGTGAGCAAAGCCAACTGATATTCGGGTCTGGGTCCAAATGACACTCCGGATTCCACTCTTTCAGCACATCAGAGCATAAGAGTTAGTAGCCTAGAAATTCATCTCGGGCAGTGGCGCAAAACGGGCGGTATCGGATCAGCGCCCATTATATGCAGCATCTGGTGTTCAGTTCCATTGCGGTATAACAGGCAGCCAATCAAAACCGCCCATTCTGCATCACTGCCCGAGACAAATTTCTAGGCCAAAGAGCCGGTGATGATATTTATCAGAGGGCATCCAGTGAACCATTGTGAAGCGATATGCCACTGGTTTAGATCATAAGAGGAACTTTCAAGGGAGAATAGGTCATTTGGCCCACTGAAGTTCACCCCTCTCGCATAGTAATTATTCTATGAGAGCGCCCAGACCCTTTTTCCACTAATATTTCTGTACTGCCCCAACTAGCCTAATTCCTGGGATGAGAGGTTTGTCATATGAAGAGACGTTGAGTAGAATGGGCTTATATTCTCTGGAGTTGAGAAGAATGAGAGATGTTCTCATTGAAATGTGTAAAATTCTTAGAGGCTTTGACAGGCTAGATGCTGAGAGGTAGTTTCCCCTGACTGGAGAGGCTAGAACTAGGGGGCACAGTTTCTGGTTGAGGTTTTTAAGACGATGATGAGGAGAAATTTTGAGGTTTTATGACTGTGATGAGGAGAAATTTCTTCACTCAAAAGGTTGTGAATCTTTGGAATTCTCTACCCAGAGGGCTGTGGATGCTCAGTTGTTGAGTATATTCAAGACAGAGATCGATAGATTTTTGGGCACTAAGGGAATCAAGGGATATGGAGGTGGTGCAGGAAACTGGAGTTGAGGTAAAAGATCAGACATGATCAGAATGGTGGAACACACTCCAGGGATTGTATGGCCTACTCCTGCTCCTAATTCTTATGTTCTTATCTAGCAGATTCTTCCGACCATTTATCTCTTGTTCAACAAAGAAGGTTTTCCTCATATCTAAATATTATCTATCCGTGTCCTCTGTAAAGTGTGTACACCTGTGCATAGCAACCTTCCTTCCTGCGTTATGATTTTAAGCCACCCTTTGTTGTCAACACTTTCATCATGACACATTGCCGATTGGCTCAAAGTATAGCGGCATCAAATCATAACTCGGGATGTAGGGAACATGCATATCAAAAGCAAGATACGAGGCTAAAAGCCTGCCAATGAGAAACTTCAATGGAATGATGAAAATAGTCAATCCTGAATAACCTACCCATATATAAAAACAAATTTAAAAGTGAATCAATCGAAACTACTAACTATTTTGGAAAATCCTTTTGTCTGCCAATTTTTCCCCTTGTACCATCTACAAGATGCACTGCAGCAACTCGCCAAGGCTTCTTGGGCAACACCTCCAAAACCCGCGACCTCTACCACCTAGCAGGACAAGGGTAGCAGACGCATGGGAACACCATCACCACATTCCCCTCCAAGTCACACACCATCCTGACCTGGAAATATGTCACATTCCTTCATCATTGTTGGATCAAAATCCTGGAACACCCTCCCTAACAGCACTGTGGGAGCACCTTCACCACACGGACTGCAGCGGTTCAAGAAGACGGCTCACCACCATCTTCTCAAGGGGCATTTAGGGATGGGCAATGATGCCCACAGCCCATGAATGAATGAAAAAAAAGGAGCAAAAGGATTTGTCTCAATTCTTCCCCTGCAGAGCACGATTTTTTTTTAGGAGGTAGTTGGGTGTTCTCTGAGAGGACATCAGACCTAGATTTATAACCAAGAAGTAGTTTATTTTTCTCAGTACAAAAGTGTCGAGGATTTGATTGTATTTTCCCAAGTGTTTTAAATCTGGCTGGAAGGTGAATTTGAATCATTGCATTCCTCCTGATTATTTGCTGTTCAAGTAACTCACAGCCTGCTGGTCTCTCTTCATTTTGGTTCCAGATTCGATTAAAGATATATCTCTTTTCTTGAAATCACTTTTGGGGACTTAAGGGTAATTTACTTGTTGTATGTGAATGTAAAAAGTCCATAAACAAGAAATGTTTGAGTGTTTTATAGAGGTAATTTTGTTTGTTTATGGAAATTCGTGTTTATTAATGGCAATGTCAGCTGGCAAGCTCACTTACGGTGCAGTGAATGATTTACAGCAGGAATTTAACGTCAGGAACTGGCTGGCAGGAGGGCATCTGATGGGAGGTGGGGTGGCGGAGTTATTGGCAATTGTCGGTTGGTGTAGTGGGCGTTGAGGGTTGGTCATGGATGGATTCTGACACGCGGGACCAAACCGAAATGATGCCTAGTGGTCCATAAAAGGCAAACGGTAGTTGGGTCTCCTTCCCCCAGCTCCCCTCTCCCGCAAGGCTGCTAGGCCCCACCCCCAATTGTGTCCAATCCCAACAACTCCCAGGCTCTGCCCCAATATTACCAGACTTCGCTTCCCCAGTCACCCTGAGTTTCAGAATGAGCACCCCGCCAAGATCCCAGTGCCAGCTTGCAGAGCTCAAACATTCCTAGATTGCTCCCCCAGTGCTCTCAGACCCTGCTGCTTCGCTCTCTTCTCTCAAACCCTGGGATCATCTCTCCATTGCCCTCCAATCTCAGGGTCTCTCTCCCAATCACCCTATTTCTAAGAATCTGCCCCAGTGATCCCAAGAATCTGCAATGCTCCTTGACCTCAGGATCCCCCTCCCAGACTCTGAGATGCCCTTCAAAGTATGGCTGAATTCGGAGATCCCATCGCAGTACCGACAGAGTGCAGTCGTCTTTCCAGTTTCCCAGATCCCCAGGCTGCCCAATACTGAGACATCTGTGCACCTAATAATACATGGCTTTCCTTAAACACTAGCCGAGAAATTCACCTCGGGAGGTGGCGCCAAACGGGTTGATTGACGGCAATGGAACCGAATACCAGGCGCTGAGTATAACGGGCGGCCCATCCGATACCGCTCACTTCGCGCCAGCGCCCGAGATGAATTTCTAGGCCAGGGTCAGTCGGAATAGAGACAGGCAGCTCAGGTGAGTTAATGTGTGGCTAAAGCGCTGGTGTGTGTAATAGCTTCTTTATGACATCACAACATACACAGACTGCAAGGTGGCTCTACAGGAACTTGTCAGGTGACCTGGTCACATGATCCTATAATTATATACATCAGCAGTTGCATTACCACAGTAGTCCACTAGGTGGAGCAGTAGTCCACCAGGGGGTGCTCTATATTATACTACCTCCTTCTTTAATGAAAAAGTAATCATAAAAAAATAATCATCATGCATAACTTTCATGAACACAACAAATGATATGGGGCGAGACTGCCACCATCTGATAGCGATGTATTCAATCGTGCAAGACTGGCGTCCATAGCAATGGTCGTTCTGCGCATGCACTTTATTTTTTCAGGCAAAGAACTTTTCCCACAATTCAGGAGGTCAGGGGTCACCTGCGCATGCTCAGAAGGCAAAGGGAGGGAGAGAGAGAAAGGATTTTTGAAGGAAGGTTTGTGGACGCTTGTGAATTTGAAGGAATTGAGAAAAAGTGCAATCGGATAACAGGGAGATGGAACACGAGGAGTCAGGAGAGAGTGTTGGGGAAGTTGGAGAGAGAAGAAGGGTGAAACCGCTCTCCATAGAGGCAAATGAGGCCTTAGTCCATGAGGTGGAAACTCAGTGGGTCCAATTACCCGAAGAGTATACCAGCTAATATGGGTGGATATCACCACGATAGACTCATCGGTAGCCCATGATCGAAGAAAGGCAAACCAGTGCTGCAAGCACTGGAACAGTCTTGTTTCATCTACAAGAGTAAGTATTAAATTATTACATTTATAATTGTAATGATGCACTGACTTATTAATTAGAATGTAAATCTGAAGGATTATTTTAACTAGGTAATCTTGGGTAGAAACATAGGAACATAGAAAATAGGTGCAGGAATAGGCCATTCGACCCTTTAAGCCTGCACCACCATTCAATATGATCATGGCTGATCATTTTTGCAACTTTAGTACCCCATTCCTGCTTTCTCTCCATACACCTTGATCCTTTTAGTTTCCCTGCTAAGATTTGGATTGGGGTCAGAACCTGCGCCCTTTCACTGTAATTTTGCTGAGATGCCTTAAATTTAATCGACAGTATTAATTATTATTTAAACGCTTTGATCGAAAATTGGGGCCAAAGGAATGACTGGAAACAGACTGCCTGCAAACACTCGGCATTTCTGCCAATTTAATTTAGAAGGAGAATTATTAAATTATAGCGCTGCTTGTGTGCTGTGAGCAACTCTTTAACTTGGGCACCGTCTCCTTTTGGGTTACGTTGGCGGATGGGGGCACGACTGAGTGCTGAAGGGTCCAGTAAGCTTTGCCCGGACTGTGTGAGTCAGTCCGGCTGCTGTCAGTCACACAGTGACCCAGCCTGGGCTGGGGGCAGGGTTGCCCTGGCTCACAGTCTGCCCTGGGGGACACTTTGGGACATTAGCTCCGACCACACGGAGGTCTCCGAGCACAGCCCATGGACATGGTGCCCCCTCCTCTCATGGTCTTGTCATTGCCGAGCTCACCAGCGCAACAGGGGTCCTGATTCCCCCCCCCACTTACCTCGGGGACCTCCATCGATTGCAATAACTTGCTTACTTCCCCCCAGGTGCCGTATGGCACAAGGATAGGCAAGTCTGGGGAAGGGGGCACTTCTTAATTCAAATTCAATTGCCTGGAGATTGTACGCAAGAGAGTTGGTGTCAAGCATTAGTTCATAAACACGATCTTATTAAATATTTTCTCTGAACGTAGATGTTATAATCATGCATCCATTGGATTCGAACCATATTAGCATATAACATTAATGATGAATAGCTTGTGGGGTGACTAATTGTGGATGACAATATCTGTTGTGTTACCGTAATAGCACCGAGACATTTAGCTTATGCCATGCTCTTGTCACGTTTTGCAGAAGAAGATACCTAAGAATCAGGCAGACCGGAGGAGGGCCTGCTGACCTTCACGCATTGACCGATCTCGAGAAGCGTGATGCAGCCTTAGTAGGCACGCATAATCGTTCTGCCACCCATGGTGGCGCAGATCCTGTTCGTGTGCCACACGATTAATGTGTAAAGCAGTGGTAAACCAATGGTAATTTAAAGTAATTTACTGCCATTTGATTATAATACATGCATGATGTAATGTTATGCATGCTGTTTCTGTACACTTCTGTACTCTCATGTGACGTCTCTCGTTCACATTTATTGCAGTAGTGTTGCTCCTCGTACATAAGCCAGTGCAGCGCAAGCATTCTCATGACTGCCCTTCTCTTCTAATAACCTCAATTATGGTTTCCAGCTCCCCAGACTCCCCAGGTGCAACGGGAGGCCCCTTCAGCATCACCTGTACCGCTGCAGGTCATGCTAACCATGGGGGAAGAACAAGAAATGACCGAGGAGGATAATGAGCCTGAAGGATTGTTTGTAGTAACTGTGGCCACGTCATCCTCAATGGATGAAGTAGCGGGGCCAAGCGACTTGCAGCAGGGCACTCCAAGTCGTCCAGTGCCCATGCGGACCCCGCGGAGGTCAGGTCGGCGAGGTAGGCATGCGCAATGACATGCAGATATGAATGAGGATATGGGGCTAGAACCTCCACTTTTTTGCATGCTTAACTCCCACTTAACACCCATTTTACCGCTGAAATGACGTATAACGCCCATATATCACCCATTTTAGCACAAACTGGAAACTGATGGGCATTTTTAGGAAACATATCGCCAAGCGTTACTTTTCTCATGCTCAGGAGAGAGAGGAAGAGGACGATGAGGGGCTGGACGCTGACCTAGGGCCAGACAATCAGGCTGGCAATGCAACCATGCCCACGTCCTCCTTCAGACCGCAGGAAGGGGCTACATAGATGCAAGACTCTTACGTGAGGAGCTGATATCTGAACGATTTGCCTGAAATAATGTTGCTGTGAGTGACAACGCTGACGCACTGCTGTGTGTGAGCAGCTCAGACATCAATGGTGCCCATCAACTTGGTGTCAGTTAAAGTTTACGTTGATTGATGTTAAGTTATATTTAACCCTTTCATGTTAAGGAATCACCAGTGTGTAACGGTCCAGCTATCTGAAGCAATGTGCAACAAGGTTTTTTCAATAAAATAAATTTTATACTAACATTGGTCCGAAATCATAAGTATCACAGGCAATAACACCCAACCCCCGCCCACACCCCACTTTTTTCACCATTGGCATCAATCAAATGTTCAACATGTCCAGCAACACAGAATACAAAGGCAAAGCAGGAGCGTGGTCCCCAGCCCCTATACATTACAACAAACTACATACACCCAGGTGGAAATATAACACAGCCATCACCTGTGGACATGCACCTCACTTTCTTTCCGCCCTCCCCTTCCGATCCCCAGCTCTATCCCTTCCCCTCCTCGCTCCACGGCACCTGGCTGAGGAGCTCCTCAGGCGGTGCCTCATTGCGGTGGTTGGATGGGTACGGGGCAACATTCTCTGATACAGGATCCTGGTCCTTGCTCTCAAATGTCATTCGCAGTGGTGGTATGGAACCTTGGGATGGAGTGCTGCGCTCGGGGACCACTGGGAGGCTTGTGGCAGCAGTGTTCCTGGCTATTGCATCCAGGGCCTCCACCATGTGCGGAATGTGCTCAGTCATGGTGGCCAGCTGTCGGGATATGACTCCCATTGCTTCGATGAACTGGTCACCAATGTCTACAGTCCTCCTGGACAACTGTACCATCTCTCCGCTGTCATGTGGCGCTCGTGGAACAGACCTGCCACGTCCACGAGACCTCCGCGGGGTCAGCGCTGTCCTGGGGACAAATGGGGTGCTTGGTGCTTGGGGCCGGTACCTCCAGAGTGGAGGCGGGAATGACTGGAGGACCACCAGATGGCCTTGGGGTGGAATGGCTTCTGGAGCGTGGTGATGCAGGTTCCTCGAAGTCAGCGCTTTCATCCGTGGAGAACAGATCCAGCGGATTGACGGGCGACAATCGGAGCTCCGCAACACCAGACGTTGGATCGTCCGGAGAGTCGGGCCCTGCGCCCAAACCTTCTGGCCTCTGTGGTCTTGCCTTGGGACAATTTTAGAAATCATCTATCATATAAGATTGTTCGGATATGAGTGGGTGTGGCATCTATTGACTTCACATCACGCAATGGTGCAAGTTTTACTCACATGGCGACACTTCAGGGTCTGAAGATACGTTCGTGGCTGTCCGGGGGTGCTTCCCCATGAGTGCGAGCACCCGCTCCTCCATCTCAGTGATGTCGTAGGGGACAGGTGCCCTCCACTCGTTCTCCTCTGCACGGACCTCATCGTCGATAGCTTCTTCTGTAAAAGGTGACAGGATGACATGGCATGAGATCATTGTGTGATATCATTGCGAGGTACTGTCACAGAGACTGATACAACACATAACCGACAGATGTAATTATGATTATTCTGAAAATTATCATTCTTTACCTAAAGACGTATACCGTGACCATAGGCTTTGATTAAAACATTCCCGGTAAAAGTGAAAGATCTCACATCTGATGATAGTCACTCATGACTGTTACAAATCAAATTATATAAATACATAAGTACATGCAAATCAATGTAATACTACTCTTGCGGATCCTGCAAGGTCGTTCCATCGTTTGTGGCATTGGTTGCCCTCACGAACCTCGTTGGTTGCCGACGAGCCCACCTCTGCTATCTCGGTCCATATCTTCTGGTAGGCCTTTGGGGTGTCAAATCACCCCAGCATAACTCGACCTCCTGCAGGAGGGAGGCATTTGCTTCGTCAGAGAAACTCCTCATTCTTTTGCTCCCTCCAATGTGCTCCTCTCCCACCTCCTCTTCTCTCTCCAGTATAGGCCAAATTCAGGCAAATATGTGGCTGGTAACAGCTAATTTTTGTTTGCCTACTTGTTATGAAGCTTTAAAGTCTCCCTCCTTCCTCCCAAAGCAGCCACAACATACCCAGACACGCCTTCAGTCCCTCTGAGTTCCCTCTCTCTCTGTCTCCTCTTCTGCGCATGTCATAATGACCCTTGACCTCCTGAATTGCGGGAATCAAGCGTTGCCATGCCATTGCTAAGGACAGCCACACTTTACGGCAGAAGGTCAAAAAAATTTAGCACTACCACCCATTTCATATTGCTCGTGGTAACACCCATTTTCAACAATGGAGACTAGGTGCTTTGAGAATGGGCGAGAAGCTGGCGATTATGAAAACCCTTTTTTAACGCCCATGCCGGAAATAATGCCCATTTTTGGGTGATAAGCACAAAAGTGGAGGTTCTAGTCCATGATGACTCTGTCGAGGGCGAGCATCGACATTGGTCGAGAGCTCCTCCAAGCAATTGGTGGGTTGACCGGCAACATTGCCGCACTATCTGCGCCGAGGACATGGGGCAGATGGTTGCGTTAATGTGGTGAACGGCCGACTCCGTCGATGTCATGCGGCAGGCGATGGTTTCGGGATACGGCACTGAACCCCAAGGTGCCGTGCCACCACCAGCTTCGACAGATGCAAGTCAACAGGAAGCAATTTCTTCTGACTCGGAGGAAGTTTCTTCGGAAACGTCTTCTCCTCGTCCCCCCTGAAGTCAATCTGCCAACGTCACCTACCCCCACCCCTCCCGGGCCGCCCCCCCCCCCCCCCCACCCACCCGCCCCCACAGCAGCATCCTCGAGGTGCTCTACTGCAAGACAACTTGGCCCCATTACTAGAGGCATAAGTGGGAAAGGGAGGTTATGATGAGGGGGGGTAAAGGTAGAGGAGGGAAGCGTGGCCGCAGGTAGGGAGGGGGGTCCTAATTAAAATTGTTGACTCCACGTTGTTCTTATTGTTATTAAAAATGTGTTGAATGTTGGAAGTGGTGGGAGGGAGTTTTTGTAGTGTGATCGTTATTGAAAATGTATTGTTGGGTGAACAATGTTGTTGATTGTTGGGGTGGGAGGGGAGATGGGTGTTATAGTTTGTTTTAAGAATTTTACATCAATTGTTACATTATTAAATAGGTTTATTGAACGTTACAATTGTTGTAAAGTATCTTCTATTCACATAAGGTTAAACATCAATACAACGGTTGCAAATAATGGCCATGGCCAGGCAACGATGAAACGTACTGCAACTATAACTGTCACCAACGTAGCTTCACGCAAAGCGTTCATTTATGAGCTGCTAACGCAACAGTCTTGCAACTGTGTAACTACCATGGGACTTTTCCGGTGGTGTGGGGCAGGGAAAGGCGGGTTGGGGGCGGGTGGAGGGTGGTTTGCGGGCATGGGTTCATCGTCAGGCTGATTGTCCTCCCCGAGGTCCTCAGCCTCCACCTCATGCTCCTCTTCCGGCTCCCCTCTGCCCTGAGGTAGACCGGCGGTCCCATCTGGTAATTGTTGTCCTCTCCTGATAGCTAGGCTATGCAACATGTAGCACACCATAATGAACTCAGCGACCTGATCAGGGTGTATTGTAGGTTGCCTCCTGAGTGGTTACAGGCACTTCAGAACTCCAATTGTATTTTCGACGATATTGCGTGTGGCTATATGGCTTTCGTTGTAGCGCTCCTCGACATCTGTCTGGGTCTTAAGCGGAGGGGGTCATGAGCCAGCTGGCAAAACCATATCCTTTATCCCCAGTATCCAACCGTGACCTTGTGGTGACTCTTAAACAGGTCAGAGACAATGCCCTCACGCAAGATGTGCGCATCATGGATGCTCTCTGCAAAATTTGCATTTACTGCCATGATTATTTGCTTGTGGTCGACAACGAGTTGCACATTCAAGGAGTGGAACCCCTTTTGGTTCTGAAACACCTCTGCATCCTGTAAAGTTGCTCGCAGGGCGATGTGCGTACAGTCTATTGCTCCCTGCACCTTAGGGAAGTTTGCTATTCTCGAGAACCCAAAAGCCCTCTCATTCTGTGCCTCCCTGGAAGCTTATAAGGTCCATCCTGTGTGCGTAAAGGGCTTCAGTCACCTGTCGAATGCAGCAATGTGTGGCGTGCTGAGTCATGCAGCAAATGTCATAAGAACATAAGAACATAGAACATAAGAATTAGGAACAGGAGTAGGCCATCTAGCCCCTCGAGCCTGCTCCGCCATTCAACAAGATCATGGCTGATCTGGCCGTGGACTCAGCTGCACTTACCCGCCCGCTCCCCGTAACCCTTAATTCCCTTATTGATTAAAAATCTATCTATCTGTGATTTGAATACATTCAATGAGCTAGCCTCAACTGCTTCCTTGGGCAGAGAATTCCACAGATTCACAACCCTCTGGGAGAAGAAATTCCTTCTCAACTCGGTTTTAAAGTGGCTCCCCCGTATTTTGAGGCTGTGCCCCCTAGTTCTAGTCTCCCCGACCAGTGGAAACAACCTCTCTGCCTCTATCTTGTCTATCCCTTTCATTATTTTAAATGTTTCTATAAGATCACCCCTCATCCTTCTGAACTCCAATGAGTAAAGACCCAGTCTACTCAATCTATCATAATAAGGTAACCCACTCATCTCCGGAATCAGCCTAGTGAATCGTCTCTGCACCTCCTCCAAAGCTAGTATATCCTTTCTTAAGTAAGGTGACCAAAACTGCACGCAGTATTCCAGGTGCGGCCTCACCAATACCCTATACAGTTGCAGAAGGACCTCCCTGCTTTTGTACTCCATCCCTCTCGCAATGAAGGCCAACATTCCACTCGCCTTCCTGATTACCTGCTGCACTTGCAAACTAACTTTTTGGGATTCATGCACAAGGACCCCCAGGTCCCTCTGCACCGCAACATGTTGTAATTTCTCCCCATTCAAATAATATTCCCTTTTACTGTTTTTTTTTCCAAGGTGGATGACCTCACACTTTCTGACATTGTATTCCATCTGCCACACCTTAGCCCATTCGCTTAACCTATCTAAATCTCTTTGCAGCCTCTCTGTGTCCTCTACACAACCCGCTTTCCCACTAATCTTTGTGTCATCTGCAAATTTTTTATACTACACTCCGTCCCCTCTTCCAGGTCATCTATGTATATTGTAAACAGTTGTGGTCCCAGCACCGATCCCTGTGGCACACCACTAACCACCGATTTCCATCCCGAAAAGGACCCATTTATCCCGACTCTCTGCTTTCTGTTCGCCAGCCAATTCTCTATCCATGCTAATACATTTCCTCTGACTCCGGGTACATTTATCTTCTGCAGGATCCTTTTGTGTGGCACCTTATCGAATGCCTTTTGGAAATCTAAATACACCACATCCATCGGTACACCTCTATCCACCATGCTCGTTATATCCTCAAAGAATTCCAGTAAATTAGTTAAACATGATTTCCCCTTCATGAATCCATGTTGCGTCTGCTTGATTGCACTATTCCTATCTAGATGTCCCGCTATTTCTTCTTTAATGATAGCTTCAAGCATTTTCCCCACTACAAATGTTAAACTAACCGGCCAATAGTTACCTGCCTTTTGTCTGCCCCCTTTTACATTAGCTGCTTTCCAATCCGCTGGTACCTCCCCAGAGTCCAGAGAATTTTGGTAGATTATAACGAATGCATCTGCTATAACTTCCGCCATCTCTTTTAATCAGGACCAGGGGACTTGTCTACCTTGAGTCCCATTAGCCTGTCCAGCAATACCCCCCTAGTGATAGTGATTGTCTCCAGGTCCTCCCTTCCCACATTCCTGTGACCAGCAATTTTTGGCATGGTTTTTGTGTCTTCCAGTGCGAAGACCGAAGCAAAATAATTGTTTAAGGTCTCAGCCATTTCCACATTTCTCATTATTAAATCCCCCTTCTCATCTTCTAAGGGACCAACATTTACTTTAGTCACTCTTTTCCATTTTATATATCTGTAAAAGCTTTTACTATCTGAGGCCTGAAAGGAGCCTGATGCATAGAAGGAAAGTGCCGCAGTAACCTTAACCTCAACAGGCAGAGCAGTCCTGATGGTGCTGGTGGGTTGCAGATCGCCGTTAATTAGCTGGCATATCTCACTGATGACCTCCTTTTGGATGCGCAGCCTTCTAACGCACATGTTATCAGACAAGTCCAGGTATGATCACTAATCGCTGTAAATGCATCGGGTATAAGGTCTCCTCCTCCTCAGCAGTCTGCCACCTCTTTGATTGGCCACATAATGCTCTTCAATGAACCTTTTCCCATCTCTATTTCTGCAGCATGTGAGTAGTCATCAATACTGGTTGAGAATTTATCGGCCCCATCACTATAAATCGCTATAAGTGCACTAATCTGTCTTCAAAATTCTTAAATTGTCCTCAACAAATACAATATAAACTCGAAATGAACCACAATGTGATTAAATGATTAAACGATTGGCAAGATTCTAAAATGCCCTTAAAATCACTCACAAATTGCTTCACTGCTCCCATCCATTTCAAGCAGCCTTTGATTAAACTTCCTCCATACTGCCGGGTTAAGGTCAGGTGAGTGCAGCTTTGCATGAGTGATCATTTGGGTGAATTATGGGTGAAATACTGAAAGTCGCACTCACCAATAAATGGGCGATAATCGGGCGCCAGTTTCCATTTATCATCAAATGCATTTCGATGCTTAGATGGGTGCTAAATGGGTGATAAATGGGTGATAAATGGGCGATGAAGTACCGAAAGTCTAGCCCCTGGAGCTATTTTGCCATATTTTCAAATCAACCTTAGCCACTGGTTTTCTGTTTCAAAGAGGATACCTTCATTCTTGAACAGAATTTTCCAAACTTGGTGTCGAAATTAGACTCATTCTAGGCTGATCTTGAGGAGAATTTCTCTCCAAGGACATCCCTTGATCTAAATTTTGACTCTCTACAACTTCAGACTGTTTGTCTGCCTGACTGGACTCAGACTTAAATTCTGACTTTCTCTTGGACTTTTTTCTGGTACATCGGATGTAGGAATTGCTATTGGTATTCTACTTGTAATAAGACTATCTGACTCACCAGAAATAATCGAATAATTGACCAAATATGTTTGAGGACCACATATCTTCACTACTCTTCCTGGTAACCACTGTAACCATTTATGGTGATGGTTCTTCACTCTCACCTTCTGATTTAATTTCACACGTCTCTCTCTTACTCTACCTCTGTCAAGATTCTCTTTCCGTATTAATTGTTTCTCTTCTACTGACTGTGCTAAGTTTGGCATTAACAGCGAGAACCTGGTTCGTGGCTGTCATTTGAGAAACAACTCTGCTGGTGTTCTACCAGTAGTTGTATGAGGAGTATTACAATAAGTAATTAGGTAATTTGCCAGTTTGTGATCCAACGACAACTGCCGTTTCTTTGGAAATGGATCCAACATTTGCTTGATGAGGGCACATTTTACAATTTGCACTGTGCTCTCTGCTTCACCATTTGAAGCAGGGTGGTATGGTGGAACCTTGGTATGTTTCACACCATTTCTGATCATGAACTGCAAATTCTTCTGAACAAAATTGCGGCACATTATCAGACAATATTTCTTCTGGGAGACCATATGAATAAAAGAATCTTCGCAAATTGTTTGATGTTTTACTTGTTATTTTCGGTATTGAAAACACATCTACCCTCTTTGAATGGCTATGAATAACAATGAACAAATTTTGTCCCTCGAGCTCAGCAAAATCTACATGTAACCTTTGTCACACCCTGGGAGGCTATTTCCATGGCTGTAATAATACTGATGTTGATTTCTTGTTTACTGACTGACAATGTACTCCACGGGTTAGATTTTCCATTATTTTTGCATGTATAATACCCACTTAACGTCCATTTTAACGCTGAAATGAGGTGTAACGCCCATATATAATTGTTGCTATTGCAAAGGGGATGGAGTATAAAAGCAGGGAAGTCTTGCTGCAGTTGTACAGGGTATTGGTGAGGCCACACCTGGTATACTGCATGCAGTTTTGGTTTCTATATTTATGAAACGATATACTTGCTTTGGAGGCAGTTCAGAGAAGGTTTGCTATGTTGATTCCAGGGATGAGGGGGTTGACTTATGAGGAAAGTTTGAGTAGATTGGGCCTCTACTCATTGGAATTCAGAAGAATGAGAGGTGATCTTATCGAAAGGTGTAAGATTATGAGGGGGCTTGACAAGGTAGACGCAGAGAGGATGTTTCCAATGATGGGGGAGACTAGAACTTGAGGGCATGGTCTTAGAATAAGGGGCCTCCCATTTAAAACTGAGATGAGGAGGAATTTCTTCTCTCAGAGGGTTGTAAATCTGTGGAACTCGCTGCTTCAAAGAGCTGTGGAAGCTGGGACATTGAATAAATTTAAGCTAGGAATAAGGGGTTATGGCGAGCGGACAGGGAAGCGGACCTGAGTCCATGATCGGATCAGTCATGATTATATTAAACGGTGGAGCAGGCTCGAGGGGCCGTATGGCCTACTCCTGCTCCTATTTCTTATGTTCTTATGTTCTTATATCGCCCATTTAGCCATAAAATGGAAACTAACGGCCATTTCTCGGTCACTTATCGGCGAGCGCTACTTTCGCCATGTACGTAACGCCGATAAAAAATAATACCGACCGCCCACTTTTATTGGGTGGAAAGATCAGAATGGGCAAAACCAACGCTCATAACATCACCCAGCATTACTTTCGGCATATAATTAACTCCGATATGTAATAATACCGCCTAGCCACTGTTTTTTGCCGTAAAGATCACATTTGCCGAAACTATCGCCCAGAAATTCGCCCAGCTTTACTTTCGGAACCTTGCACACATCTCGCCAACAATATCGCTCACCGAAAAAACCGCTGTGAAAAAGTTGCTCTGACCTGGACTAATCACAGCGGTATGGACACCATTTTCTAAATCGCAGGTCGCTTCATTTAAAGGGCTGCTCTGCTTCAACTTTGGTGGAGTTTGGATATACTCTGGAGGTCTTTTAAGGTGATGTGAACATCTGAACAAACATCTTATCATATTGTGGATGATTGGAATTTGTGTTTGGTGTTTTAGAGGGGACATTTATTGTTTGTGAACAATCGGTGTAAGACTGATAGTTATTGGAATGGGGTCTGTCATTTCGCAGCCTGTCTTGATGAGTACGCACATGCTGCAGACTAGAGATGGCAGAAGATATATTCAACAGCTTTATGTGCCCAATCTAAGACATGCCGGACTGATGAGGAGGACCTGACCTTACAACCCCCGCACTTACAGGGAGAAGCGGTCTTACCTCAACTTGTCCGATAACACCTGCATTAGGAGACTACACTTTCACAAGGAGTTTATCAATGAGATATGCCAGCTCATCAGGGGAGATCTGCAGCCTGCCAGCACCATCAGGACCTCACTGTCCGTCGAGGTCAAGGTCAGCGCGGCACTTTCGTTCAACGCGTCGGGTTCTTTTCAGGCCTCAGCTGGCGACATTTGAGCTATGTCTCAGCATGTTACACATTGCTGCATTAGGCAGGTCACTGAAGACCTTTACACATGCAGGATGGACTTTATCAGCTTCCCCATGACCAGGGAGGCTCAGACTGAGAGGGCTTTAGGATTCTACCAAATTGCTAACTTCCCCAAGGTGCAGGGAGCAATGGACTGTAGGCACATTGCGATGCGGGCACCTTTTCCGGATGCAGAGGTTTTTTGGAACCGCAAGGTATTCCACTCCCTGAATGTGCAACTCGTTGTCGACCACGAGCAAATAATTATGGCAGTGACTGCCAATTTTCCGCGCAGCATCCATGATGCTCACATCCTGCTGTATCTGATATGTTTACCAGTCAGCCACAAGGTCAATGCTGGATGCTTGGTGACAAATGATATGGTCTCGACCCTGGCTGATGACTCCCTTGCATGACACCCACACCCAAGTCGAGGAGCGATACAACGAGAGCCACAGAGCCACTCGCAATATCGTGGAGAAACCATTGGAGTGCTTAAGCAGTGCATTAGATGCCTGGACCACTCAGGAGGCGAGCTCCAATATCACCCTGAGCAGGTACCTCAATTCGTGGTGGTGTGCTCAATGCTGTACAACTTGGCTATCAGGAGGGGACAAGAATTGCCAGAAGGGATTGACGGTCCACCTCAGGAGAGAGAGGTCGAGGAGGATGAGGAGGTGGATGCTGACTTCAGGCCAGACAATCAGGCTGATGCTGAAACCATGTCCCTGCCACCCTCTAGACTGCAGGAAAGGACTACATAGCTGCAAGACTCTTATGTCAGCAGCTCATAAATGAGCGCTTTGCTTGAAAGAACGTTGTTGTTATTTAAAAAGCTGCAACACTGCATCGTGTGCAGGTCATACATCAATGGGTGTGCATCACCTTGGTGACAGTTAAAGTTCAAGTTGATTCAAGTTAAGTGTAATTATACCCTTTCATGTTAAAGAATCACCAGTGTGTAACGGTGCAACTATCTGAGACAATGTGCAACAAGGTTATGTTAATAAAAAAACATTTAATCCAACTATTTGTGTGAAATCATAATTATATCTAGAAAAAACACTCCACCCCACCCCCACCCCACACAAATTTATCACATTTACATCATTCGATTGGTCACCATTTCCAGCAACACAGAACACAAATGCAAACCTCACCCCTTCTCCCAACCCTCCCACCAAAATAGCACCAACAACATAAAAATACTGTGACCAAGACAACACCTGCGGCCATGCACCTCACTTTCCTTCTCCCCCCCAGCTTCTCCTCCCCACCTCGACCCCTTCCCCTTCCCCTCCTGACTCCAAGCCGCCTGGTCGAGGAGCTCCTCAGGCGCTGCTTCATTGGGGCTGCTTGGATGGATACGGGAGAGGACAGTCCCGAGGTGGGAACATCCTCCGGGCCAGAAGCAAGATCTTCTTCCTGGCTCTCATGTGTCATTGGCAATGGGGCTGCGGCAACTTGGGGTGCAGTGCCGCGCTCCGGGACCACTGGGAGGCCTCCGCCACCGGTGTCCCTGGGCTATCAGCTCCAGGGCCTCTGCCATCCGTGGCACGTACTCGCTCATGGTGGCGGACATGCTGGCCAGCTGGTGGGATATTCCCCCATTATCTGTTGGATCTGCTGACCTATGTCAACACTCCTCCTGGACAAGTGTACCATGTCCCCGCTCAGATCTGGAGCTCGTGGAGCAGACCTGCTGCGTCCAACCAACCTCCGCGTGGTCGGCGCTGTCCTGGAGACACCTGGGGTGCCCTGTGGCAAGGTGCTTGGGCCCGCTACCTCCACGGTGGATGTGGAAATGGCCGCTGGAGCACCAGATGTCATTGGTGTCGAATGGAATATGGAGGTTGGGGATGCAGGCTCCTCAAAGTTGGCACTGTCATCCATTGAGAAGGGACCCAGCAGATGCACGGGCAAGAATCGGTGCTGCTCAGCACCCGATGGAGGAGAGTCCGGCAAGTCCGTCCCTGCGCCCCCAGCTTCTGGGCTCGGTGGTGTTGCATGGGGCCGTGCTGCTGGCTGAGCTGCAAAACATAAATGAGGCTATTAGAGGAGAAGGGGTTGCAAGGTTCACAAGGTGAGTTCTGCGCAACACACAGCATATGCATGACAAAAGCAACACTACTATCAAGATTATCACAGACATCACATTTCATGACCATCACCAATTTCTGCATTGCAATAATTCTCATGAGGACATCATTATTTAGAGAAGAATGTTACGATTCATCTATCAAATAATATTGGTCGGATATGAGGGGGTGTGACATCTATGACTTTACATCACGCAATGGTGTATATTTTACGCACATGGAATCACATCAGGCTCTGCTGCTGCTTGCGTGGCCGACAGGGGGTGGGTCCCCACTAGTGCCAGCACCCGCTCCTCGATGTAGGTGAGGTTGATGATGACTGGTGACCTGCCACTCGTTCGCCTCTGCTCGGCCCTATTCCTCGAAAGCTACTTCTGTGAAAGGTAACAACAGCACGACATGGCATGAGAGCATTGTGTAATATCATTGCTAGGCACTGTCACAGAGATACAACACATAACAGACAGATGTAGTCATGATTATTGTTATGTATGAATAAAGAGTCTGACTGGATACTGTGAGCTCAAAGTAAAGTGTGACCTTAGTCTTTTATTGCAGGTCTCCAAAGTGCATCTCCAGCCTGTGAGGCATCCTTAAATACCTGTGCTCCCAAGAGATTGTGGGATCCCCTGGGACTCCAGGGGATGAGCCCTCTGGTGGCTGTACAAGGTACATACAAGTTTACATATATAACAACACTCCCGCCCCAGCAAAGTCAACAGTGCAACTATTTACAAGGTGAGTCAATCTGGGCCCTTTCTTTCCCTGGTTGATTGTCTTGGTGCAAAAGCTGGTTTTGGTAAATCGTTTGTTGGGCCCTCACTGGGCTGCTGTGCAGCTGACCTTGCTGGGCTGCCTGGTGTGGTGAGTCCTGCTGGGCTGCTGCGGGTGATGGGTTCTGCTTCGTGACCAACCGCGGTGTCGGTTGCCACTGGTTTGTACGTTGGGGGGTCAAAGAAGGTAGGGTCCAAAGTGGGTTGCTCTGGATAGGCCGTAAATCTGAGTTTGATTTGGTCCAAGTGTTTCCGGTGAATGAGTCCATTTGAAAGTGTGACCCGAAACACCCTGCTCCCCTCTTGCGACTTGGGACCTTGTCCATAGTTCAACACAAATACAGGATCATTGATTTCAATTTCGCTTGAGACATTTGCACTATGTACTTTGATGAAGCCGCCTGCTCTCTACCTGTTCATGTAGATCAAGGTGAACTAACGAGAGCCTTGTCTTAAGTGCCCTTTTCATGAGCAGTTCAGCAGGTGGGATCTCAGTGAGCGAGTGGGGTCTCGTGCGGTAACTAAGCAGGACTTGAGATAGGCGAGTCTGCAGTGAGCCTTCAGTTACCTTCTTCAAGCCCTGCTTGATAGTTTGCACTGCTCTCTCTGCCTGACCATTGGATGCCTGCTCGAACGGGACAGATGTAATATATTTGATCCCATTATGCATCATGAACTCTTTGAACTCGGCACTGGTGAAATATGGCCCGTTGTCACTCACAAGGACATCAGGCAGTCCGTGCGTGGCAAACATGGCCCGCAGGCTTTCAGTGGTGGCAGCGGACGTGTTTGCCGACATTATCTCACATTCAATCCATTTGGAGTACGCGTCGACAACCACAAGGAACATTTTATCCAAAAACGGGCCTGCACCATGGTTTGGAGGGCCAAGACCATAAACTTAGTGGCGCCTCCCTAGGTGCATTGCTAAACTGTGAGCATGTGTTACATTTGTGCACGCAGGACTCTTAGTCCACATCGATAGCGGGCCACCACACGTGGGATCTGGCTATCGCTTTCATCATTACGATGCCTGGGTGTGTACTGTGGAGGTCACTGATGAAGGTGTCCCTGCCCTTCTTGTGGACCACTACCCGATTACCCCACAGATGGCAGTCTGCCTGTATAGACATTTCATCTTTGCGCCGCTGGTACGGCTTTATCTCTTCCTGCATTTCCATTGAGACACTGGACCAGCTCCCGTGTAGCACACAATTTTTTATTAGGGACAGTAATGGGTCTTGGCTCGTCCAAGTTCTAATCTGTCGGGCTGTGACGGGTGACTGCTCACTCTCGAATGCTTCCATAACCATGACTAAATCTGCGGGCTGTGCCATTTCCACCCCCGTGGTGGGCAATGGCAGCCTACTGAGAGCATCGGCATAGTTTTGACAAAATATGGAGTCTTGCAGTGTCCATGCCTCAGCATCTATATTGTGACCCGAGCTGATGTAATATCACGTTTAAACTGATACAGTAGAATCGTAAAGTAAGATTACTATTTTTAAAATGTTTTGAATTTTGCCTGCTTTTCTTTTCCTTTTGGAAACTGAAATGAACTAATTAGGATGGTGTAGTTGTATGCAGACAACATGAGCAGACAGCATTCGTATTTATCCCCTTACTTTCGGAAAAAAGGGATATCAGTGCCATATGGTCGGTTTCTAATTCAAATTTGAGCCCAAAGAGATATTGATGCATTTTCTTTACCCCATAAACACACACTAATGCTTCTTTTTCAATAATGCTGTAAACTCTCTCAGCCTTAGACAGACTTCTGGATGCATAAGCAACCGGTTGCAATTTCCCAGATTCATTAGCTTGTTGCAATACACACCCAACGCCGTAGGATGACGTGTCACACGCTAGTACCAAACGCTTACATGGATCATACAATACAAGCAATTTGTTTGAGCACAACAATTTTCCAGCTTTTACAAAGGCATTTTCTTGGCTTTTGCCCCATACCCATTCGTCTTCTTTACGCTGTAAGGCGTGCAGTTGTTCCACAGTGTGCTGAGACCCGGTAAGAAGTTACCTAGTAGTTCAGGAGTCCTAGAAACGACCGCAGCTCCATCACGTTCTGTGGCCTCCGTGCTTTCTCGATTGTCTCCGTCTTCAAATCAGTGGGCCTGATGCCGTCCGCCGCGATTCTTCTCCCCAGGAACTCCACTTCAGGTGCCAGGAAAACGCACTTCGAGCGTTTTATCCTGAGCCCCACGCGGTTGAGTCGACTAAGAACCTACTCCAGGTTCTGCAGATGCTCGACTGTATCCCGACCTGTAATCAAGATGTTGTCCTGGAAGACCACGGTGTGCGGGATCGACTTCAGCAAGCTTTCCATGTTCCTCTGGAATATCGCCGCGGCTGATCGAATCCCAAACGGGCAACTGTTGTAAATGAAGAGACCTTTGTGCATGTTGATGCAGGTGAAGCCCTTCGATGATTCCTCCAGCTCCTGCATCATGTAGGCCGAGGTCAAGTCCAGCTTCATGAACGTCTTTCCTCCCGCCAGCGTAGCAAAAAGGTCGTCAGCCTTTGGTATTGATCCTGCAGGGAGAAACGATTGATAGTTACTTTGTAATCACCACAGATTCTGATGGTGCCGCCCCACCTTGAGGACTGGAACAATCGGACTGGCCCACTCATTGAATTTGATCGGCAAAATGATGCCCTCTCGCTCTCTACCCTTTCTCTCATCATGTATGGTACTGCTCTCGCCTTGTGATGGATGGGTCACACCCCTGGAATTCGGTGGATCTGCACTTTTGCTCCTTGGATCTTCCCGATGCCTGGTTCGAGCAGCGAAGTGAACTTGTTTAAGACCTGGGCACACGAAGTGTCGTCAGCGGAGAAGAGCGCTCAGACGTTGTCCCAGTTCCTGCGCATCTTTCCCAGCCAGCTCCTGCCGAGCAGCGTGTGACCTTTGCCTGATACCCCCCAAAGTGGTAGCTTGTGCACCGCTCCATCGTAGGAGACCTTTACAGTAGCACTGCCGCATACGGGAGTCAGTTCCTTTGTATAAGTTCTCAGTTTCGTGCGAATAGGAGTCAAGACTGATTTTGAGGCCTTGCTGCATCACAATTTATCGAAAGTCTTTTTGCTCATAATGGGCTGGCTCCCTCCATGTCCAGCTCCATTGACACGGGGAGTCCATTTAATTCTACCTTCAGCATTATCGGGGGACACTCTTCGGTCTGAGGCTCTGGTATGTCGTGATCCACCGTGGATCTGTCCTCCTCTGCAATATGGTGGTTTGCAACTCACCTGCACATACGTTGGAGGTGTCCCATTGTTCCACAGCCCTTGCAGACGTACCCTTTGAAGCGGCATGAATGGAAACGATGATCACCCCCACAGCGCCATCAAGGTGTTAATGGCCTTGCATTCACCACCCTTGATGGTTGACTCTGAGACATCTGCGGTTGTGCAGCTGCAGGCATGTGGGGCCTGCCCTGTCCATTGCGATTTGAAAACAACATCACTTTGTTCACAGTACTTGTCGCTGAGAGATTTGCTTAATATTATCACTGGTGGCAATGAATGCCTGGGCTTTCCCTATCAATTTACTCAAGGTTGGGATCTCTACAGTCAAAGTATCAATTCATGGCCAATGCCAAGTATGAAAAAGCCTCTGAGCATGTACTCCAAATGTCCTTCAAATTCGCAATGTCCTGCAAGGCGTCTTAGCTCGGCGACATAACTCGCCACTTCCTGGCCTTCAGACCTTTTGTAGGTGTAGAACAGGTACCTCGCCATCAGAACGCTTTCCTTTGGGTTCAGATGCTCCCGGAGCAGTGTGCACAAATCATCGTAGGATTTCTCTGTGGATTTCACTGGAGCAAACAGATTTTTCATGAGGCCTTATGTTGGTGCCCCGCAGACGGTGAGGAGAATCGCCCTTCGTTTGGCAGCATTCGCTTCTCCTTCCAGCTTGATGGCCACGAAGTATTGGTCGAGTCACTCCACGAAAGTTTCCCAATCATCTCCTTCTGAAAATTTCTCCAGGATGCCCACTGTTCTCTGCATCGTTGGGTTCGACATCTGTATCTCATTGCCAGTTGTTATGTATGAAAAAAGAGTCTGACTGGATACTGTGAGCTCAATGTAAAGTGTGACCTTAGTCTTTTATTGCAGGTCTCCAGAGTGCCTCTCCAGCCTGTGCGGCCTCCTTAAGTACCTGTGCTCCCAAGGGATTGTGGGGTCCCTTGGGACTCCAGGCAATGAGCCCTCTGGTGGCTACACAATGTATATACATGTTTACATATACACCAATTATAATGAAAATTATCATTCTTTACCTAAAGACGTACACCTTGACCGAAGGCTTTGAGTTCAACCTTCCCGGTATAAGTGTAAGACATCACATCTGATTTTAATCACTCATTACACTTACAATTCCAATTATATAAATAAATGTAATACTTACTCTGGCGGATCCGACAAGGTCGTGTCATCGCTTGCGGCTTTGGTTGCCCTCACGCAACTCGTTGGTCGTTGACAAGACCACCTCGGATATCTTGGCCCATATTTTCTGGTAGGCCTTTGGAGTGGGCTTCCCACGCCCTCCCTGGGTCAATTGACCCCAGCGTGACTCGACCTCCTGCATGACGGAGGAATTTGCCTCGTTCAAGAACCTCCTTGCTCTTGCGTCCTCCAATTGTTCCTCTCCCAGATCATTGTTTTTGCCAGCGTCCTCAGTCTCCACAACATGCTGGATCACCTCCTCAATCCCTTCCATGTTAAATATTATTTTTTTTCCACAAACACTCGATGCCAACTACCGTCTCTGTGCTTAGTAGGCTTTTTGCTGCTGGTTAATCTCCCTCGTGCCTCCCACAACAGCCAAAGAAGCACACACCACACCCACACACATGTTCAATCCCTCTCTGCTCCCTCTCTCTGTCTCCTCTTATGCACATGTAATGATGACCCCTGTCCTACTGAAACGCGGGAAACGAGCATTGCCATGCCGTTGCTATGGTCGGTGAAACTTTACGGTAGAAAGTCAAAAAAATGTAACGCTAATGCCCATTTCAGATCGTCATAGCAACAGCATGGCAATGGCAGAACGCAAAAGAGCAAAGAGGTTCTCGGACAAGGCAAATG
This sequence comes from Pristiophorus japonicus, assembly GCF_044704955.1. Taxonomy (NCBI): domain Eukaryota; kingdom Metazoa; phylum Chordata; class Chondrichthyes; family Pristiophoridae; genus Pristiophorus; species Pristiophorus japonicus. Next base: position 9,348,299 of record NC_091987.1, read on the forward strand.
CCTCCCTCATGCAGGAGGTCGAGTCATGCTGGTAACACCCATTTTCAAAAATGGAAAGTTAGGGTTTTGAAAATGGGCGAGCTCCGGCGATCTCAAAACCCATTTTCACTGCCCATGCTGGAAATAACGCCCATTTTTGGCCGATCTGCACAAAAGTGGAAAGTCTAGCCCATATATATATTTAACTAAACCTGGCCACCATAAGTAACTGCGTGCAAAACTCTTGGTCAAGCAAATTCCCAGGTGCTGGTCATAAAAGATCTCCGAACAATTTAGACCTGAACTTATTTGGAATAACTGCACTTGCTCCCCACATGATACAATCTTTATCCACTGGTAATTCATTCCTACGAACAAAGTATGAATGAATAACTTTCTCTGATACCTGGCTTGGCCAGCCATTTGCTATGTATTCATACAGATTTGACACAACTGGGTCACGTTCGGTTGCTCTACAAATCTCTTCAACTGTGACTGGCAGTTCATCAATGTATGAAAAATAGAACACTTCTTCTATCTTAGAGATAACGTTCCCAGTCTCTGGGGCTCAATTTTCTCCTATGCCGTTTTTTGGCGAATTTGAAGAGTTACGCCCGTTTTTTTGGGGCCCGACTACGCCAAAAAAAAAACGTGAAAGTCTCCCCGTTATAATTTTTGAAATTGGTGCCGCGCAGCCTGTCCTTTAGTTCGGGGAGCGGGGGGTGGAGCCTAATGTCTGCGCCGAAAAAAGGAGGCTCTCCTCTTCTGCACATGTGCGAAAAAAAACATGACGTTTTCTACGTGATTGGTATGGGCACGCATGCCCAGTACACCTCCCGGTCTGCATTCAGCCATTTTTAAAGAGCCAGTTGTGTATGAGAACTTTTCTTCTGAGTGGAAAAAAATCGGAGCTGCAATATGCAACGTGGCTCAAGGACCAAGAGTTTCTCACAAGATGAAGTGGAGGCACTAGTTATTGTAATTGAGGCCAGATGGCATGAGCTGGACACCAGCAGAGGTCAAATAAAAGTTACACCAAAAGGAATGAAGAAACGCTGGAACCAACTTTCACAAGATTACTGTGCAATGGTGACCACCCCGAGGTCCGGAGGTCGGTGCAAAAAGTGGCAGGACCTTGGTCAAGCAGTTGGTGTCAGTAATATTTTCATTTATTCACTGGAATTGCAATTGTAAATGTGACCATCTGTATATGCCCCACCCAGCAGAAAGACACCCTCTCTAAAAAGTTATATTTTCATCTTTGCAGAGGAAGATGGCCCTCAACAAACGAGAAAGAACTCGAACAGAGGAGGCTCGGCAAATCTGCAGCCACTGACACACTTGGAAGACAGGGTCGCTGCTTTGATGAGTCCTGCCTGGAGAAAAGCAGCCACCACTGCACAAGCTGGGCCCACACTCGAGGGAGAGGGTTAGTCCTGCAAATTCCACATTCTGGCTTTCCTAAATGTTAAGTACTGCGTGGGCTAGCCATGCTTCGGTTCCTGGGGCTGTCTCCGTCAGCTACGCTTCGGTTGATGCAATGCGCTAGCATTCATCGTGGTCCTTCAAATGAGCCTGCGGCCTGCGCTGTGTGAGCCAACTCATGTCACCCACCCTGCCCCCTCCTCTGCTGCTAACCATTTGTCTGTTCTGTTAAATTTTGCAGAACTTGAGGCCATCCCTGACAAGGCTGAAGCCAATGCAGAAGAATATTTGGACGCGGACGAACCTGAAGAGGAGAACATCTTCCAATCCTACCTTCCAGACCACATGGGGTTGAGGGGGAGGGAGAGAGGGAAGATGAAGCCCTCACTGTTGTACTCACTCTGGAGGAGGTGCTGGTACCGCCCATTGAGGTGCCAGCCCCTTTCCTGAGTGGTACGAGTGTTGGGATATTTCATGGTTTCACACTGTCCGAGACAAGGGGTTCCAGTCGGGTGCAGCGAGACACACCCAGGGCCCCACCGTCCGAGGCTGCGGGTCCCAGTGAGGTGCAGCGAGACACACCCAGGGCCCCACCGTCCGAGGCTACAGGTCCCAGTGGGGTGCAGCGAGCCACACCCAGGGCCCCACCGTCCGAGGCTACGGGTCCCAGTGGGGTGCAGCGAGCCACACCCAGGGCCCCACCGTCCGAGGCTGCGGGTCCCAGTGGGGTGCAGCGAGCCACACCCAGGGCTCCACCATCCGAGGCTACAGGTCCCAGTGGGGTGCAGCGAGACACACCCAGGGCCCCACCGTCCGAGGCTACAGGTCCCAGTGGGGTGCAGCGAGACACACCCAGGGCCCCACCGTCCGAGGCTGCGGGTCCCAGTGGGGTGCAGCGAGACACACCCAGGGCCCCACCGTCCGAGGCTACAGGTCCCAGTGGGGTGCAGCGAGACACACCCAGGGCCCCACCGTCCGAGGCTACAGGTCCCAGTGGGGTGCAGCGAGCCACACCCAGGGCTCCACCATCCGAGGCTACAGGTCCCAGTGGGGTGCAGCGAGCCACACCCAGGGCTCCACCATCCGAGGCTACAGGTCCCAGTGGGGTGCAGCGAGCCACACCCAGGGCCCCACCGTCCGAGGCTACAGGTCCCAGTGAGGTGCAGCGAGCCACACCCAGGGCCCCACCGTCCGAGGCTGCTGGTCCCAGTGAGGTGCAGCGAGACACACCCAGGGCCCCACTGTCCGAGGCTGCGGGTCCCAGTGAGGTGCAGCGAGACACACCCAGGGCCCCACCGTCCGAGGCTGCTGGTCCCAGTGAGGTGCAGCGAGCCACACCCAGGGCCCCACTGTCCGAGGCTGCGGGTCCCAGTGGGGTGCAGTGAGCCACACCCAGGGCCCCACCGTCCGAGGCTGCGGGTCCCAGTGAGGTGCAGCGAGTCACATCCAGAGGCGACAGAGCTCTCCTGAGATGCAGGATGTAACAGACGTGGTTCAGATGATGGCAGTGAGTGTGGAGAGCATTGTCCTTACCCGAGCACTCCTGGACACCATCAGTAGGGTAGGTGATGAGATATCGGGACTGTCGGGAGAAGTAACGACACTATCATGTGAAATGGGAACACTGTCTGGGAACCTGAGGGAGGGAATGTTGCAGATAATTGAGGCACTGTCAGTGAACATGAGGGAGGGAATGTCGGAGGTAGCTGCTGCATTAAGGGAACACGCCCAGACCCCGCGCCCATTGACAGATTCAACTGCCACTCCCACTCCAATTCCCAGACCAGCCTCTGAAGAGGCCCAAGACGGGCCTTCCACATTATCGCCTGCCGTCCCCCGCCATCAAAAGAATACGCTTGGTACCAACCTGAGAAACGCTGTGTCAACGCCTGCGGGCAAGGTTGGCATAAATAAGACCAAGCGCAGCGGGCAGTCTTAGAATAAAGGGGTGGAGAGATGGGTGCAGCCTTTCTTTGCTGCTGTTATTTTTGTTGTTATTATTGTTGGGGGAAAACCCCGAGGTAGGAATAAATCTACTCCAAGATTACGTTAGAGAGTTTGAAAACACACACACTTTATTAATATAAGGTACCTGGGGAGTTGTATAGGCTACAACTCAACTTGGGTTTACAAAAAATAAGTATTTAAAGTCGTAAACCGCAAAGGTCACGTCACTGCTTCATTGCAAAAGGGTCTACGCCAGGCATTCTTTTTTCGTCTTTGTCAAGCTTACTTCCTCATGTTCGGCCAGTGTCTGGTGTGATGGGTTTCTTTCTTGCTCAACGTCTTGTGACCTTTTCGCAATTGCTTATCTCATTCTGTCACAGTACATTTTCTAAAGCACAGCAATTTCGCACTAACGCGATTAACCCTTCATTCCCTCATTTGGCTGAAACTTTTCATACACATAATTCTAGGCCAACGTATACCCGGTCTTCATGCAGAAATTGGTGATGTGATGTGCCGGTTCCTAAGCCCCGGAGACTCCACTCCGTGGTCCAGATTCCCATCTCCTGTCGCACCTCATTCTGCTGCTTGTAAAACCTCATCATGTCGGTGATTTGGGCATGTGTACGCCACCTTCTGAGACACCGCTAGGTTCTCGTAGTTTGAGGGTGGTTGGGTTACAGGTCTGCTCGATAGTAAAGATGACAGTGCTTTGCTTATACAACATTTAAGTAACATACATAGGCAATACAGCATTATTACCACCACCACAAAAGTAGCCAGACCTTGGATTAGTGATGTTCCCATAGATTCTAACCACCCTGAGAACCAGTCCCACAATGTGGAGGCTGATGGTTGCTTAAGCTTTTTAAGCTCTTCTTGGATATGTAAGGGGTGGTTTTCAGGGGGTCAGCTTTCCCTTCTGACCTTATAAGAGCGGTTCCGAATCGCTCCCACACCCTTGGTTCTAGACACTGGAATTATGAAGAGACTGTGACAGACTTGGACAGACAATCGGTTTCAAGGTAGGAAGCAGGTATGGCTTTATTGTGTTTAAAAAAAAGTAAAAGGCACACCTTTAATAACACACACAGACCAATACACACTGAGGGGTACAACACATTGAATAAAATGTCAAATTACAGCCTGTGGAGAAAAGAATACAGCTTAAACTCTAAATGGGGTAAAGAGGAGAATGCAGATACATTTACACAAGTTATCCCAGCCTCCCCCCTCCCAATTCCCCTAACTAACTAAGTTATAGCTCTGAGGGTTCAGGGGCTATGCTCACCAATCCCTTTAGATAGTTGCCGGTGAATCACGGTTTCGGGGTTCGCTGCACTTGGCCTTCTCGGCGAGCCGTATCCCGGACGGAGGAGAGGACTTCGGACTGCGTAGTCTTCGGTTGGGGTGCGTCCGTTGATGCGCTAAGTTGTGTTTCGGATGTATGAGATAAGTACCCACTTTCTTTGGTTTTAGTTTTAGTTCGTCCCTTTTGGTAATTTCTCCCCCGTTGGTCGTTCAGAAGTAGATTGTCGAGTGGAAATAAAGGTTGATTCTTCAGTTTTTGCTGAGTTGGTTTTGGTTGGTCGTTTCGCTGGTTGTGGTGGCCCAGGTTTGTCAATTTGGTTGCTGACAACCTTCCATTTTTTGGGCCTCGTGCTCAGTTGGTCCTTGACGATTTCTTGTAAGTTTCTTCACTCCGGCTGCTTGTGTCTGTCTGTGTTCCTTTCGAGTCTGTGTTCCGTTCGAGTCTGTGTTCTGCTAGTCTGTGTTCTGCTAGAGTCTGTGCGAGTTACAGTCTGTGTTCTGCTAGTTTTTCTTTGTAAAACTGGGAGATAGATATATCCCCAAAAAAAGGCTCCGTTATCTCCCATCAAATCTCTTGGGCTCTGTTTAAACTGTCTGTCCATTGATTTTCAAATGTCTCCTTTGTCAGCAGTAACTTGATTAGGGTGTGAGAATGTGCTATCACTGGTTTTGCATTGTTTTAGGATTGTCCAGTTTTTCTGACCATGATTTCCATTGTGCTTGATTGGGTAATTCGATTATCTCTTAGGGGGTGAATAGTTCCCCCAGACAGCCTGGGATCCTTAATACATGAATTTGCTTCAGAGGTTGGCTCCACCTCCTGTTTTTGGTAACTCTTTTTCGCAGCCAAAATATTGTAGAATCTTAAAATTGATATGCTCCTTCCCCTAGATGTTTAGGAGATCTCAAGCTTCGGTAATTTAGTTCCATTTTGAATTCCCTTTCTTATGAGTCCAAACACTGGGGGGGGGGGGCGGTCTCCATGAATGCATCCCCTTTTATCCCCCGCAGACTTTGTCTGCCCCTTTAAATTCATTTTAAAAGCCCAGAAAGGGATTTTTCTCCTCTGTAGGGGAAAGGTACCTGGAATCTTTGCGACATATTGGTAAATTCTACAGATATGCTCTGCCAGATTGGTAATTTCTCCCGAGCTATCTGGGATGTGTGGACAACATTCGACCCCGATGAGGGCACAGGTTCCTCCTTTTTCTGCCAACAAATAGTCAAGGGCCATCCGATTTTGCAGAGCTGCTGTGCGGAGGGCTACCATCTCTGCATTAACCTTAACTAGGTCTTCAGCTGTATCGTTGGCCACCTGTTCCAGGACGGAAGCCATGTTAATGGATTCCCTCGCCAATTTACCCGCTCCATACCAGGGAAACGCAATAGCCCAGAATCTTTCAGTCTCCGTGATGGCTCGTCTGGCTCTCTGATAGAGGTTCTTCAGAGAACCCAGGTGATACATGTAGGGTACGATATAAGTCAGATAACAAGAACCCGTCCATTCCCGGGGCAACCAGGGGTAGGCCCTGTGACCGTACACAAAATGAGTCCCGTTGCAGGGTGTATACTTATTTATCGCTGGGGGTCACATTGGACCGAAAAGTCACTGTTTCTGTTTAATGACGGGAGTGTCACCCTACCCCCTTCAGCAGGTAAGGTAAGGCTATATGTGCAATTACTGTACCCCACAATAGGATCTTCCGGTCGTCCCTGCCTTGTGAGACATAGCCCCACTCCCTGTCCCTCCTTACACCTTGTTCTCAGGAACGGTGGTAGATAGGAATCGTTATAGGTTGATCGTCTCCACCCACTACACTGTTCTGGATTAGACCCATGACTTTTAAGTTTTATTATGGTGCTGCCATCTGCCTCTATGGCATAAGAGCCAATGCCTGTGGATCCTGTTCTTACTCCAAACATCCAGCTGACCGTCTCATTATCACTAAATGGGATTGATTGTAGGGGGCTTCCTTCCTCCGAGTGTGTGGGGACATGGGCACAGACCCAACAGCTGGCAACATTGGCTTTCTTGGCATAGGTGTATGACATGTACAAAAAGATGTTCACATACAACTCTCTCTTGGTCCGTGGGGGTACTCTGGCCTGATTCCTAACTAGGCTACATATTACAATTACACAAAAAAGCAAACTGCACATTATATCGCGTAACACATTTATCTTGGATCGTCTTTATTTCTTCCGGCGTTTTCTGCTGATGTGTCCGCCTTCAGTTTCCTAGAATGTGTATGAAGGCAAGGTTATTTGTTTTGTTCTCTTGTGCTGGGGTCGTTGGATTCATATTCATTGAGTTGAGACCAATGTTTCCGTCGGCCAACCCCACCCATATCTATGCAGGCGCACATATCTCCGCTAATTAGGACTTCAAATGGGCCTGACCAACGGGGAGCAAACCCCGTTCGTCCTGGCAGACATTTTACCATGACGATTGCGCCTACCTGCGGGACCTCCCCCTGGTTCTCCAATTCCTTCTGTCCGTCCCGGCCTGCTTGCCATTCCCTCACTTCCTTCCTCAATTCCTTAAGTTGCTTATTCACTTCCAAGACGTACTTTCTAATCCGATCCCTCAGGGGTCCTACGTCGGATCCCCCAGTTATGATTCCTTCCGGCAGGTGCATCGCCCTGCCTGTCATCAACTTAAATGGAGTTAATCCCGTCACTCGGTTAGGAATTGCCCTTTGTCTCATCAAGATTGTGGGTAGTAAATCCGCCCAAGCTTGTCCCGTCTCTTGGATGGCCTTTACTAGGGCTGTTTTAAGTGTCCTGGTCATACGTTCCACCATCCCACAGCTTTGCGGGTGGTAGGGGATATGAAACTTCTGTCGAATACCCGACATAGCACACACCTCCTTCATTATTTGTCCGGTAAAATGGGTTCCCTGGTCAGAATCGATTTGGATAGGGACGCCCCAACGTGGGATTACTTCCTCTGCCAATATTCAACAAATGCCACCATGATTGCAGTGCAGTTTCGCGTGGCGAACGCTTCTGCCCACCGCGTAAACTGATCTATTATTACTAGGCAGTATTTCTTGCCCCCTGAGGATGGTAAAGGTCCCGTGAAGTCTATCTGTATACACTCCCACGGCCCCCTTGGTCGTGGTTGGTGAGCCATTCTAACCTTAACGGCCTTTCCTGGGTTGTGCTGGGCACATGTGATACATTGCTGACAGTACTTAGCTACGTCCCGTCCCATTCCTGGCCACCACCAGTCCCCAGTTATGTTTGCTATCATGACGTTCCACCGACATGATTGATGCCGTGGTGTAGTTCCATGAGCATTTGTCTAATACAAGCCGGGGCTATCACCTTCCCATCTTTCCTCCATACAAAGCTGTCACCCTGGCTCCCTCCTTTTGTGCCCCAATCTTTCTTTTCTTCATCACTTACATCGGCATGTAATCTCACAATGTCTATATCTTCCCTGGTAATGATACTACATACAACTTCCTGCACTTCTAAGGATATCCCTGCTTCCTGTGGCACTTTATCTGCTGCTTCATTGCCCCGTTGGACATTGTTTACTACTTTCTGGTGAGCCTTAACCTTGATCACTGCTGCCTCTGCGGGTTTACTGGTGGCATCTAATAGTAGTCTGATTCAGCCCTCATGTTTGATAGCCTCCCCGCCCGAAGTGACAAACTCTCTCCTGGCCCAGGCAGTCATGTAGTCATGGACTACCCCAAAGGCACAGCGGCTATCCATATAAACATTTGCCCGCCGGCCTTCGGCCAGTTGGAGGGCTTCAGTCAGGGCAGTGAGTTCCGTCTAACCTTCCCTTTCGGACAGTGTTTAGCGCCTCGTCTACCACCATCCATCCCTTATGCGGGGTCCCCTGAATATATTTCCGGGACCCATCCACGTACAGGATCAGCTCGGGGTTTTCAAGGGGGATCTCACTTATGTGTCCCAGTGAGTCCTCCCATTCCTGTGACTGGCACTCATGAGGCTCACCCACGGATAAGAGGCCCTCTACCGGGTTCTCCCCCGTGTCTCGTACAATTTTTACGGACCAATCTAAAGGAAGTAATACTGCTTCCCATTTGGACCGACGGACGTTGGACACGGAGCGCAATTTCCCGGTGTTGAGCATTTCCACCAAGGTATGTTTGGTATGTAGTATAACCTTCCCTGTCATTACTACTGGCTCACTAACTTTCACCACCCACGTAGTGCAGTCTAAGACTGCTACACATCTTGACAGACCTCCTGCCACGGGCGACTGTTGGGTGGAATAGTACGCTACTGGGCGGGCTCAGGCTCCACGCATTTGAGTAACTACTGCTCCGTAAAACCCGCCCTCGCTTTCACAATGAATGTGGAACGGTGCATTTATATTTGGCAGTCCTAGGCCTGGTGCCGACATCAGGGCTTCCTTTATCTGGCCCTATGCTGTTTCTTGTTCCCGGCCCCACTCCACACTTTCGAGAGCTAGTTTTCCTTCCTTAACTAGTCTCTGTATGGGTTCTGTGATTGCCGCGAAGTTGGCTGTAAAGTTCCTACAGTAGGTAAAGAGTCCCAATACTTTACGCACGCCTCGGACCGTTTTCGGTCAGGGCATAATGCGAATTGCTTCCTTTCTGTCGTGGGGCATTGTTTTTGTCCCCTGCGACAGTTGGTGTCCCAAGTACTGTACCTCCTTCATTCCGATCTGAGCTTTCTTGGGGTTGACCTTCAATCCCGCTTTCTTTAAGGCTTCTAGGGTTTCTATTAGAGCCCCAATATGTCCTCTCTCGTCCTCTGAGGCAATCAACAGATCGTCCACATATTGGCGGATGGTACTTCGGTTGGGGGCTAAACATACGGTCTCCAAGGCTCAATCATAGTTTGGTGAAATATGGCCGGACTATTGGGAAAACCCTGGGGCACTCATGTCCAAATGTACTGCCTATCCCCTACTGTGAATGTGAATTTATCTTGGGACTCCTGGGCTAATGGTATGGACCAAAATCCATTAGCTCTATCTAAGACCGTGAATATTTTATCTTCTGGTTTCAGCCCATTAAATATGGTCGCTGGGCTTGCTACGATGGGGTGCTGGCGGGGAGTTATGTTATTTAACGCCGTATAGTCTATGGTCAATCGGTATGAGCCATCTGGTTTCTTTACGGGCCAGGTTGGCGAGTGCTTTCGGCTTCCCGAAGGACACCGCTCCACAAGAGGTTCTGCACTATTTGTTTTACGGCCTCTCGGGCTTCAGGTTTAATGGGGTATTGCTTATGAGGAGGGTGTTCGGGCCCAGGAATGACCACTGGCTTGGTCTTACCAGTCCACAATCCTGCTTTGATTGAGCTCACACTTCCCTCATTTGTTCGCATAATGGGCCGTAGTCTCCTGCTGTATCCCAATCTCGGGTGAGAAGTTGCACACTTCCGACCTTTGCGTGATTGTGCAAATTAGTCTGTTCCCCGCACATCGTGATTTTGCAACCTCCCTTATTTCTCCAAACTATTCTCTTATTCTGTGGGTCTATTATTGCCCCTAACTGTTCCAGGAGGTCGATCCCCAATATGGTCCCTTCTGCATTTGGGCATACATAAAATTGTGCTGGGATCAGAATACCGGCTATCTCCAATAGAATGACTTCACTCTGGTGGGCTTTAGTGCAGATCCTCCCACACCAGTTATATGGACGATATGTTTAGTTGTGGGTAAGGGAATATCTGTCATAGATACCGATGCTCCGGTATCCACTGACATATCACACTGCCGGCCCCCTAACAGCGCTGTTATGTGAATACGCGGATCCTCTCCCTGCCCCACGGGGGCCGCTTGCCTTCAGTTTCTTCCTGTGATTAACTGCTGTCAGTTCATCTCCTCTACTCTAAGGCCTGACTGGCTATTTCTTTTCTCCTTGGGCACCCAACATTTATCAGTGGCATGTCCCTTTTTCCCACAATTGTCACATCGGACGGTTGGTCTTTTGGAGGCCCTACAGTCGGCGGCAAAATGACCCGTCTTGCCACAGTTGTAGCATTCCCCTCGGCCCGCACTCTTACTACTCTTAGCCGCATCCACTTCTTGTTTTATTCCTCCAGAGTTAATGTGGCATGCCCACCGGACAGCTTGGTCATAGGTTTCCGTGACTACCACCCCCATTTTTAAGATCTTTTGATGGTCGGCCGAAAGGCCGTCCTTAAACATTTTCACAAAGACTGGGTCGTCTCTGTTCAGGGCCGCCTGTCCCAAGGATTCTTGTTATTGGACACATAACCTCTCTCAGTAGTCATTGGCGTTTTCTCCCTTTTTCTGGCGGGTCTGCATTATCAATCCCCAATTTGGAGTGGATGCTCCCATTAAGGCCTGTACAGCCTGGACGAACCCCGTTCTGGCAGCGTCCCATTGTGCCCTTGTGGCACCCATGGCAGGTATCCATGTGCCGTCACTGTGAGGGGGTGCTAGCCCTGTCCACCGGTCCTTTGGACACATAGCCCGAACTATTTGGTGAACATCTCGCTCATGCATATCGTGGGTCTCATACAATTCTTCTAACTTTTGCCAAAATTCTACATTTCTCTTCCGTGGTTGTAGACTCCCCAAATCCTGATTCATCATTTGTTTTTCTGTGCGGGTGAAAGTGTAGTATTGATATCGGGGTTCCCTCCCTGTACACCCTGGGTTACCCTAAGAGGGCCCTTTCTGTATTTACTGAATTTGAACCTTCCATCTCGGTCTCCTCATCAAAGGGAGGAGCCGAGGCCGCTACAGCGGCAACATAAGTCGGAGGGAGGTCATAATCTGATCCCCCCACTTGCGGGTTTGTTCATACCGCTCTCTCCATGTCTTATTCTCAGATTCTGACTCCTTACTTTTCTCTACTAATTGTTTGGTTTTACTTTGTAACACACATAACTGATATACTAAAAGTATTCCGGCTTTCTTTGCCTTTTTCTGTTTCTGTTTCTCCCACCAATTCTTTTGCTCCTTGGGGACAGCCGAGGGATCTCACCCGTCTTTAATCATTTTATCTATTAAGCCCTTCTGGTCGTCTGCATAGAACCGACTAAGAGACCCTCCCGGCCCCCATTCAAGGTCTTCCCCCGACACCATGATGTGATCTGACCATCCCTCGCTTCCTCTGTGAATGAGTCTCTTCACGCACGCCTACTTCTACTCCGTCACTTATTTATTGCGATGGGATTATCCCTCAACTCTCACACCAGTTCATGCATATCACACAGTCACTCACAGGTTTCCGCCTTCACTTTGTCCTCCCGGTGTACCCTTTGACCTTAACCCTTGGCCATCACATGGGGCATTTGCCTTCTGAAATCCGGCTCAAGTTAGGTGATTGAGATAGTTTGTGAATTGAAGTGACGGGGACACTCGTTTCTCTTACACACCACTTATCTTACTTATATTCTACTTTATTTCTACTCACTGTGTCTGTTATCAAACCTCTCCGAGTCTCACTTGTTCGTTGGGTATCCGGCAGCCTCACGCCTGCCAGTTCGACGTTCCAATTTCTGGGTTGTCGTGAAATCCAACCTTATCCCCATACGTTCAAGTCTCGGTCAGGTGGGTGCACCCTGCTTGCAGCGCCAAAACTGTTGGGGGAAAACCCCAAGGTCGAAACAAACCTACTCTGAGGCTACGTTAGAGAGTTTGATAACACACACAATTTATTAATACAAGATACCAGGGGAGTTGTATAAGCTGCAACTCAACTTGAGTTTACAAAAAATGAGTATTTAAAATCGTAAACCGCAAAGGTCACATGTCACTGCTTCTACATCTGTCATTGCAAAAAGAGTCTACACCAGGTTTTTTCGTCTTTGACAAGCTTACTTCCTCATCTTCGGCCAGCATCTGGTGTGATTGGTTTCTTTCTTGCTCAGCGTCTTGTGACCTTTTCGCAATTGTTATCTTATTCAGTCGTAGTACATTTTCTAAAGCACAGCAATTTCGCACTAACACTACTAACCCTTCAATATTATTATTGCTGTTACTGTTGTTCTTATGTTATTGTTATTTAACTGTTCTCAAATTAAAAGTTTTGTGTAAGTGATGTAAATTTACAAGTTTAAAAGTTTGTTAGATATGGCCGTTATGGCTAAGAGTATCAAGGGGTATGGAGAGAAAGCAGGAAAGGGATACTGAGGGAATGATCAGCCATGATCTTATTGAATGGTGGTGCAGGCTCGAAGGGCCGAATGGCCTACTCCTGCACCTATTTTCTATGTTTCTATGGGCCCAAGTTTCCACATGATTTGCGCCTGATTTTTAGGAGCAACTGGTAGAGAACGGACTATCTTAGAAATCGCAATTCTCCACATTTTTTTTCCTGCAGTTCTAGTCAGGTAGAACAGTTCTACTTTGGATCAGAATTTTTTCTTCAAAAGGGGGCGTGTCCGGCCACTGACGCCTGATTTGAAAGTTTCCACAGTGAAAACGTACTCCAAACTAAAGTAGAATGGAACAAGTGAAGATTTTTGTAGAACTGAAAAAACCTGTTCTACACATTAAAAAATCAGGCGCAGGTTACAAATTAGGCGTCCAGAACGAGGTGGAGGGGGTTTGGGGGGTGGAAGGGAAGTCATTAAATTCTATAATAAATCCTTATTAATACTTATACAAATATTATACAAATAAATCCAACCTGAATAAACATTTATAAGCAAAGAAAAGATTAAATAAACCATCTTCCTACCTGTGTGAAAGTGCTTCAGGCAGGCCTTTCGGGACCGAAGACTGAACGGGCCGGCCCGAGACTTCGGGCAGGGCCCGTCCCCAGCACCAGATTTACAGGTAGGTGGCGTCGGGTTGGGTCGGGTCGGGTCGGTTCGGGTCGGGGGTGGGGGGGGGAGGGAGAGAGAGGGGGGGAGAGAGAGGGAGAGGGAGCGAGGGAGAGGGGGGAAGAGGGAGGGGGAGGGAGGGGGGGAGGGAGAGGAGGGGAGAGGGGGAGGTCAGGTCGGATCCAGTCCGGGAGCGGGAGTCGGGTCCAGTGGGGGGGGGGGGTCGGGGCGGGGGGCGGGAGCGCGGGTCGGGTTGGGTCCAGTCGGGGGGGCGGGGAGCGGGAACAGGAGCGCGGGTCGGGTCGGGTCGGGTCAGTCGGGGGGGGGGGGGTGGGCGGCGGGGGCGCGGGTGTCGGGTCTGGTCCGGAGGCAGTGGGGGGGCGGGGAGCAAGTGTCGGGTCTGGTCGGGGGGCGGGGGGGGGGGGGGCGGGGGGAGCGGGTGTCGGGTCTGGTCGGGGGGCGGGGGGGGAAGCAGGAGCTGGCCGTGGGAGGAGCCTTATTCACGCAGCCCCAGTGAAGCCATTCAGCCAGGGCTAGGGGCTGCGTGCTTCGGGCCCCTCCCACACAGTTCGGCGCCTGGAGCTACTGCACTTGTGTGCCGACTGTAGCGCGCATGTGCAGAGGTCCCGGCACTGTTTTCAGCGCAGGGACCTGGCTCCGCCCCCCCCACAGCTCGTGCTGGCTGCGCCGAGGGCCAGAGGACCTGCAAGTAAGTGGAGAATACCGAGGATATTTTTAGGCGCATTTTGTGGCGCGAAAAAAGGGCGTCCAGGTCGGGACTGCGCCGTTCTAGGCGCATGTGGAAACTTGGGCCCAATGTTTCTATGTAAGTGATCTTAAAGTTTGTAAGTGATCTTAACTGAATAGTTTAAAGTTTGATGCAAGAATATTTTTATTAAGGTTAAATTAAGTACAAACAAGTGTTAACATTTTGAATAAAATACATATTTTAAATTATAACTGAACCATTTACATTATTTGTTCCATTATTAACGCAACACAACATTACGGAACAAGTCCAAACAGTAAAGATGGTCCATTTGCCACTTAGCTTTCAGACAGCAAAGCGTTCACGGATGAGCTGCTGGCGCAAGGCTCGAGCAATCGTTAAAGGTGCATGACAGCCTGCCCTCCTCAGCCGTCATGCTCCGGGTTTAGGTAGTTGCATGGCTTCCTCGTCCTCATTCTCCTCCTCCTCCTCCTCCTCCTCCTTCTCATCTGCATCTTCCTTCTCATCATCAGCCACTCTCACCTCAGGTGGGTCTTCAACTACCAGCTGCTGCTGCCTCATGATAGCTAAATTGTGTTGCATGTAACAGAGAACAGTGAACTAACTGACAATTTCAGGGGAATATTGCAAGTAGCCTCCAGAATGGTCCAGGCATTGGAAATGTTGCTTCAAGATGCCAATGGTCCTCTTTATTATGCTGCACGTCACAATGTGTGACATGTTGTATTCCCGGTCAGCTTCCATCCGGGTTACGCGTCGGGGCGTCATGAGCCAGGTGGCGAGGCCGTACCCTTTGTCCCCCAGCAGTCAGCTCTGACTTCTGGCTGCTGCTGAAACATGGCAAATATAATGCTCTCGTGTAGGATGAAAACATCATGGGTGCTCCCAGGGTATCTCGCATCAACTGTCATGATGCGATGCATATCGTCACAGATAGCTTGCATGTTCATCGAGTGGAAGCCTTTTCTGTTCCTGTACATCTCAAAGGTGCTCGCAAGGCGATGTGGGTACAATCAATGCAACCCTGTACCTTGGGGAAGCAAGCCATCCTGAAGCCCACATCCCTGGCATGTATTGCCTGGGAGGGCATGGGGAACTTTATGTAGTCATTCCTCCGGGCACATAGTGCAGCAATCACCTGCCGAATGCAGATATGTGTTGCATGTTGAGAAATGGCGCACACATCCCCAGTTGTGGTCTAGAATGATCCAGATGCATAGAATGAAAGTGCAGCTGTAACCTTTACTTCAACTGACAAAGCAGTCCTCCTGACGTTTCTAGGGTGCAGGTCTGCTTTTATAAACTCACAGATCTCGGTTACAACTTATTTGCAGAACCGCAGCCTTCTCACACAGTCTGCCTCACTGAGGCGCAGGTATGAACACCTGTCTCGATATACCCGATGTGGGTAAGGCCTCATCATCGTCCGTGCTCGGACGTTCCTCAGGTAATGCTATCTAACGAAACTTCTTCTCCGCAGCGCCATCTTGCAGAAGGCTTGCACGAGGTGTGGCAATGTCAATATTGCCCGCATAATTAAATTGTAGCTTTGCAACAACCTCAAAATACTAGGACAATGCACTCACACCTCTTCTTCCCTTTCTCTCTCCTAGGTGGATGCCCTTGTATAGACCACACCCTGGTCTGCGCAAGTGCAATAGGCTTGCTTACAACAGGAAGCTAGGTATTCATTGAAGACATTTGGGGCAACAAAGTGTAAAGCAATTCTTGAATTTTTGACTTTTTTCAAAGTTCCACCCCACCATCGAACCTCTCCTCACCGGGCTCCAGGGTCAGAGCATTGACCGGCAGAATCGCTCCCTCACTCGGACACAGGGGCTGAGCCCTGAGGTCCTGTGTCCGGGTGCCAGGGAGCGATTCTACCGGCCGATGCTCCAAACCTCGAGCCGGTGAGGAGAGGTTCGGGAGTGGGGTGGTACTTTGAAAAAAATCTAAAATTCAAGAATTGCATTACACTTCCAATTTCTCCCTTCTGACTTTCAAAAAATGAAGATTGATGATGCATGTTCTCTGCCTTCTTCATTCCCTCTAAAACTTCAGCTAAAAGCAATGACGTCTTTCTGCGCCAATTTTGTAATGTGTGCTGATTTTATCTTCATTGCGCAGATGTTTTTGGGAGTGGTCACATATGCCATCGTAGAATAAATGTAAGTTGGCCAAACTTGCTTAAATGTTAAAAACTGGCACAGACATCAAGTTAGTATGACGCAAAAAAATCATAGCCTAAAAAAAATCGAGCTTAAGTTAGTTACGCTGACGCAGGAACTTTGGGGAAACTTGGAGATTTTTATTTACTCCAAAAAAAATGGTGCACACCAAAAAAAACAGCGCAGCTAATAGAGGAAAATTGAGCTCCTAGTCTTTTGAGTTCTTGCTCAACTTTCTCCTTGAGTGCGTATGGCTTGCAGTAAACTGGTCTTGAGTCCTTCTGCACTCTGACACTCGCCTTGAAGCCTTGGATCAGACTGCCTGTTTCACAGAACAACTTAGGATACTGTTTGATGACATCATCCTTTGATGTAAATCTCGTTTCAACATGAAAAATCTCATTCCAATTCAGCTTCAGTGATCCCAATCAATTTCTACCTATCAAGGCTGGCTTGTCTCCTGCCACTACTCCTGTCTGAAACTGACCCTTGTATTTCACAGGTACGATGATACATCCTACCACAGGGATTTGCTCTCCTGAGTAGCCTTGCAGCTCTAACTTCGATTTCTCCAGTTGAAAATCACTCAACTTGTCATGATATAGCAATTTCAGTATTACGCTCATGGATGCACCAGTGTCGATTTCCATGGGTATCCTGATTTCTGCAATGTCTTCTTGGATGATGATACATTGTGAATTGTTGTTAGATACCCTCCTGTTCCTGATGATGTGTATCTCCAAAACTTCCGCGTCCTGTTGCTTCTCTTTACTGCTATGTAGTTCCTGATTTCTACTTCTAGCATTGAACATCGTTTTATTCTTCAGTCGGCACGCCTTCGCAAGAT